>NC_067475.1:147316301-147616301 GCF_947179515.1 Apodemus sylvaticus
GCCAAACAGATAGCTGGTGCTTTAATGTGCTTGACAGGATGTTCAACTCCTGTCTATGTTGGCTCCACAGGAATCTCGAGTTATATTCCTGCTTGGCTAAAGAATATGCACTACAGTATTTTAGTTTACTTCATTTATTTTAGATTGTTTTAATTTTCAAAATGGGTATAATTTAGGGTTTTGTGATTACATTATTCCTCTGGGGGAGAGGTCTAAATAAAGGGTTTTCTGATTACTGGCTCAAGGATATGCTAATTTGGGAGAAAGGTTTTTGTCTTTGTGTTTTTAGAAAAGGTGTTTAGTGTCTATATACCTTCCAGAGTACTGTGAATCAGATTTGATAAAGGGAGACCCCTCCCCCCAGGACTAGACTCCAGAAAGTCAAACAAAAAGTATATATTGATAATACTAAAATTTTGTTTTGGGATTTGTATATTACAGAATATCCAGCCTTCATGAGTCTCCTCGTCAAACATGCTGACCTGACCTGCCTGAACTCCTGATGTCTCAGACTTTCAGCAGAATCCAGTCAGGATACAGGCATCAAAGACTAATACAATCGTTGGTGTGGCCTTCTTAAGGCCAACCAACTCCCCTATTTTCCCACCCCACCCCCTTCAAAAATATCTCAATGCCCATATTCAGCTTAAAGAAGTTTGGAAGAGTCGTCGCCCCAGTTCCCTGGGCTTTGGGGCTGGAGGTGGTTATTATAAGTTATCTTTCTAGGGAATTTAGAAATGTTCAAAATTGGAACAGGGGAGAAATAGCTTGAATTGATTATATAGCCATAATCTATTTTGGTAGAAACCTTTATAAATGTTACTAAGTTGAAGTCATAATTTCTTATTTGGTACAGAATTTATTTTGATACAAAAATCAAAGGATTCATTGGTATAAATGTCTTCTATTGATGCAAACATTTAAAAGTACAGGGATTAGAACCAGTCTTTCTATAACTGTTATTATAAACTGATCTGAGATGTTTACACCTGTGAGTTAAGGGTGAAATAGCATATTCATGGCACTGAGTTTATTGTTAGGGTGTTTTCAGATATTTTAATTAGAAATAGCTGAGAATAGTTAACAGAAAACAGTTCAAGAATTACTTTAGTTTTCAAAAATGTTAGAAATCCACAAATCCCTTGTTGTTGAGACTAGTCTGCTCCTGACAACACCCTTTCTTAGATTCAAAGACGACACTGAGCATCTAGGGCCTTGCTCCAGTTGTGGTGAGACAACCTTTAGGCAAGAATTGTCTCGTTTCATCTACAGACAAAATACTGTCCAAAAAAAGGACACAATTTACAGGTTAGGACACCTTAGTTCTGCCAAGACAGAACAGGCTAGTCCTTAACAACTCCTGTTTTTCAAAAGTCTGTCAGATGATGCTGGGACAGAAGGCTAAAGATGGATTTACTGGGACTACATAGGTAGTCGGCAGCTATCTCTACAATTTGTCTCAGTTCTAGAAGCTATGTTAGATTTCCTATATCTTTTCATTTCATATTAGTCATTCTTGGATTTCTGACAGGGTTGAAGACTTAAAGTCTCATAGCCAACCAAGTCTATTTACATTGAGAGAACAGATTTGAGAGGATGGTTTTCAGATAGCATAAAATCTAAAGCCAGGACATAATTCAGGTGTAAAATTATAAGTGTTTTTAGTTAGGACAGATGACAGTGTTCTATTTTACTGACAAAAATGATGGACTGGGTGTTAGGTCTATCTTGTACTTTATAAATTTCAAAATGGTAATAGTTGTACTCAATTTGTATTTTAAGAGAAAAAAATTTTAAACAGAAAGGGTGACATGTGGCAGGATTTTCCCTAATTAGTTTAAATGTTAGTGTAGCAGGAGGCCTATGATTGGAGGGAAAAGAGAGGCAGAGCAAAGAGTTACAGAGATGGGGACTGAAGAGACGGGGAGAGAGAGGAGAAGGAAGCAAGATGGACGACAGAAAGGACGATTCAGAACCAATGTGGCTTTGAGTCGATATGATATTATATATAAGAGTAAAATTATTGGGGTAACTTTTCTAATCTAGGTGGGCAGTTTATATCATTATCAACTGGCACCGAAATTATTGTGTGGGTATCTTGTAAATTGAGAATTTATTGATATATAAATCTGACTGGCTAATTATAAGCTTCAGGAGTTTTGTTTTACTGGGTTACCGGAATGCGGGACCACCGATCACAGAGGTTTATGGTTGAGAAGGAGCTAGGGGCTCCAGAGGCAAGCAAGCCAAAGCTGGACTACTGCTGACTGGCCTCTGCTGAGGCTAGTCTAGAGGCAGATGTGGCGGGACAGGCGCAGGGCAGAGAGCTGACAACAGTAGTGCGGGAAGCTTGCCTGTCTTTTCAATAGTTCCACAACACACTCCAGCTACATAAATAAAAAGGTGAAAAAGATTTTATTAAATGAATTCCTGGGGAAAATATCACAGAATTCCAATTGTCACTAATACATGACTTCCAAGATGACAAATGGACCAATTCCAAATGGGGCCATTTTTATGGGAGCTATATGTGTAAATCAGTTCCAACTGATCCTTCCTCATTTGTTGATTTAAAAAAAAAATTATCAGTTATTTTCCTCGCATGTCTGACAACCCTGCAGTGTAGGAGAAAGCCTTTGAAACAGGGTACAATATGCTGAGTTCACAGTCAGTCATACACACTCATGGTTGCTCAAACTCTTCCCAACACACACACACACACACAGACACACACACACATAGTGCTTACCAGACACCGAGCAAAGGATGAGGTAGGGGTAGCTCCCCCTGCAGGAAGATCTTAGAGAAGCAGCCTGGGGTCAGTTACAGTTAGTAGCCGCCTCCATGAGCGGAACTGTCCTTGCTTTCCCTTCCATTGCTATTAAAGTTACTTGGCGAAATTGGAGCCAACGGGTTATGTATATTATGACCTTACATTTTCTAAAGCTGGGCAATTTTCAAGACCACATATCCATACAAAGATATCTAAGCACCAGGCACATGCTTCAGCTGAGTTAGTCTATTGTGCATGATATAGCTCCAACTTCCATTAAACATAAAATAAAGCACCATGTAGAAATACAGCAAAAGGTTCCCAAAGATCTCAAAATCCACCTGTTCAATTTCAACGACAGCACAGTTTCTAAATTAAAGAGAGGTCGAGTGTGAGTCAAGTTTGTTATTAGTTACCTCTCTCAGCATTTGGGAGGTGGATGGGGGATCAAGAGTTCAAGGCTGGCCCCACCACGAGACCCTGTCAAAACAAGATTAACAAGGTCAAAGTTCAGTTGTACAAGTTTTAGGTTTGAGCCAGGATGCTGGCACACACCCATAACTCACAGGCAACCCTGAACTATTCAGAACACATCTCAAAAAAAAAAAAAAAAAAAAAAAAAAAAACTGAAAAAACCTTCAGAGTTCACTGGAAATAACAGAATTTAACAAACTTTGGCTGTTACTACAAAACAAAAACACTGAAGATTCATGTAAAAACATTATTACTTTTTAAATTGTGTGAGTACATCACCATTGTTCAGGTCAAATTGTTCCTCTCCTCTTAACGTTATAAATTAGTGATAGAGCTCACAATGCCTAAGAAATCCTAATGTTTTTTTTTTTTTTTTTTTTTTGGTGAAACAAATATATTATGTGTTGTGCCTTCAAAAACAAAATTAGACAGTAGTTTAGGGGAATGAAAAAGCCAGGGAAAGGGAAGCTACAGGAGCTGCACAAGTATCTAAAGGCGGCAGGGGACTGCAATGCCTCTGCTGCCTGAAACCCACAGGCACACTGGCTAGGAGAGAAGAGGGGATGACACTGTCCCCACTAGACCGCACTCTTCCCAAGACTGCAAACAGCTGGACTAGCAGACAACATAGGGGAGAGGACAGGAGTGCCCCAAGGGATGGCTTCTTTTAATGTCAGACTGGACAGTAAGTAGAGCTGAAAACAAGAGGGAGCGCCACAAGAGAACCGACAGCTACAGTCACCTGATTTCAAGACTAAAGATGAGGAACCAGAAAAACTCGGTGTCTCTCCAAAATTCAATTACAAATAATAAGGACCGTACAAAAAGGCAACAGCAGAGTACAAAACAAACAAGGTACCATGGAGATCTGTTAATAAGATGCATAAAAGGAGACACAACATGAACTGATTTAATTTGCAGTTAGATACAGACACAGAAAATCTGAACTTCTGCAAAGAGCACAATCTTCAGCAGAAGTGAAGGCTCCTCGCCCTCTTTCACGATGAATGGTGTGGCAAGGACAGCGCTGCCCCATCTGTCCTGGCAGCTCTGGGACAAACAGCTAAGCATCACAAGGTTGCCCGCCTCACGTGCAGACACAACGTCAGGATAAGGCATTAGGAAAGAGTTAAAGCCAGCAGGGCTTTGTCAAGACTCAGAAGATGAGGGAGAAGCACACTGTGTCCAACGTTAACAGCACGGCCAGGGTCTCAGGGTTTAGACTCTGAAGAGCACTAGGGCCCTGGGAAGGCTGCACTTCACCCTGGATGCAGGCGATCTGGCCTGAGAGGAGCCTTGGACTGGTGTTAGCTCCAACTACCTGCTGGACAACATACCAGGACCTTCATCTTCACAAAGCAGTTATTATGTTTCAAGCACTTGAATTTCTTTCTCTGAAACATCTGTTGTAATCTTCCATCTCCTAAAAATAAAGCTGCAATCCCTGAGAGAAATACTAGGCAGTCTAATAGAGATTTACCTAGTACTGTATTATGGAAGGTATCATAAACAGTATCAGCTGCCACTGAGGAGATACACAAGCCACAATATTTGTTAATTGTTTATAACATGTTCTATTTGAAATATTATTATTAGTATATATGTGATGCATGTGTGCCAGGGTACACACCCACTCGTGCCACAGTGCTTACGCGGAGGTCAGAAATTCACCATCGTTACGAGTTGCTTCTTTCCCTTCTAACACTCAAGATTCAACTCAGGTTGTCATAATCCCATTTATTACCTGAGTAATGTTATCAGTCTGACTCTAAATATTTCCATAAAAGTATTCTAACACAGTTTAAAAAGATTTCTAAAATTTTCCCAAGACATGTGGTACTAGGAACCAGGAGAATGTCACTAAAGAATAAACGTGCAGTCACATAAGCCCTAGTACAGCTTAGACAGTAAACTTTTTAAAAAATAGTTACAGATGCTTGAGAAGCATTCCCAGAAACATTTATACCTATCACCACTACTTTACAACTATTTCACAGGTAAAATCAAGACAACCAAAGCTCTCTCAGTGTGGAAAAGCCGCCCCTCTCCCAGCCTGGGCCTTGTTCTGTGGGACCCCCTCCACTGTGTCCCAATGTGCATTAGAAGAAGAGTGAAAATGTGCATCTGCAGAATCCCATGGAGGCCAGCTGGATTCCTTTTACTGATAAATTCCCTGGAATAAATATACCTCAGTCACTCTTACAACACACTGGGAGATGGTGAGCAGCACACAGACAGGAGGACAGACAGACATGAACAGGGAGAAATGGGAGATTCTGGAAATGAGCCAGCCTAAAAGAAAATTATCCTTGAGAGAAAGGATCTCAACCAGGTACTGTCTAAAAAATATTCTCCCACATGTAACCCAAGCTTACAACCACTCTCGGCATAGCCTTTAAGGAAGCTCAGCCCTTGGGACAGGCTCCGCTCTACCAATGCTCACGAGCCTTCGTTTCCACACTCACCTGTTCCCCCAATTGGTGGGCAGCACCAGTATACTCCACGGTGACACTTCTAATTTGAGAGTTCTGAAATATAAGGAGTCACGTGGCCCCAGGAGAGGAGCACGGCACTCTGGTCCTTTTCCAGCCGGCTAGGCACCATCTACTGTCCCATCACCTACAAAGGATGTCTGCATCTGACTGATCAGCCTGAGAGCCTCTAAAAACTTCTAAAAATAAAAAAGATAAAAAAGGTGGGCCCACAGCAGCTACACCTTCAAAATTAAAGAAAATATCCCTGCCCTTCTGCTACATAGCCCAGAATGTTTTTAATTACCAAGAAAATGTTAAGGGGGGAGAAGAAAATGACTCATTTAGTTACCTGCTGCCTGGCAGCCTCAATTTGATCCCTGAACCCATAAGGATAACCGATTCCTACAAGTTGCCCTCTACCTAGTAGACAGACAGACAGACAGACAGACAGACAGACATAGAGACACAGACACCCACACACACACAACTACTACCTAAGCCAACGAAACTGAAATTATTTCATAAATAGCACAGAAAAACTGTTTCAGTAAGAAGTTGAAAGTTAAACACAGTTTAGCTTTATATAGGTTATTTTGTGCACTAAAGGACTAAGGCAAAGAGACTAAAGATTGTTCTTCTAGTGGTGACAAAATGAACACTCTTTGCAGTAAAGCTTGCACCTGTCTCACAACGAAGTTCAGTGAGGCTCAGAGAAGTCCCAGACCAAGATCAGAGAGCTGGTGGGTAACAGAGCATCAGAAAAATCCAGACTTCGGTTTTGACCTACCCTCCCAAGATGGCTTTTAGGGATCTTTCCAAAGCCTTAGTTCTCTAAAAAACTATTCCAGAAGACTTCAAAGCATCACTTTACTAAGGAAAGAACACATGTTCTTATTCCCAACGGAGGATTGAGTCAAAGATCTTGCAGTCTCTTCAGCAGAAACCATGGACTGGGGTCCTAAAATCAACACCTACAGTCTTTTACCATTTACTCTCCTAAAGCTTCTGGATACTTCTGAGATACAATTGTACACAGTTAATTCATTTCTGAAATATTGTCTAGATGTTCTGCTTATTACTGTCTTCGTTCTATTACTATAAGAACTGTATAAGAGTATTACCACATTGAAACATGGTATTTAGGAGTGACTTCAGTCTTTGTTCCAGGAGTCATGGTTAACTCAAATTTACCCTAGAATAAAGTATCCTTTACATCCCTTGGGAGAGAGCTGTATTTCTATGTAGTTCCCCAGCCCAACAGGTGAGAAAGCCATCCAACTTGTCCTGCTTGCCCAGTCACATCCAAACTGTGTTAGTTCCCTTCCAAACATCTCAGAGTGCTTCCCGTCTGCAACTCTGATAAAGTCTAAAGGCCAAATTATTTTGAAGAGGCACACTTCCCAATATGTGTAGTGTGGTATCACTGGTATCTAAACCTTGAGTTCTTTAAAGTTTGAAGCAAACAGTCCAACAGAGGGTTCTTGGTTATGGTATTGCTTAACCAGTCACTTGGTCACAAAACTTCAGGTGCTACTCACCTGACGTTAATGTAATCTCAATTTCGTCCACAGCAACCATAGTGTGCACAAGCTGTTCCCTGCTCTTCCTTGATGACGCAGGCTGAAGCAGGAGCTTACGGGGATGGGGACTGCATTGCTACCCTTCCTCCTTAAACTGCACACCTCCTAGCTAGCAGCAGGGCTCAACTCCCAAGCAAAGAGTGGAAAACAGAAAACTGAAAGCTGCCTTTCTGCCCCAACCGGCTTCAAGGCGTCATTATATGAAGTGGTAAGTGGGGTCCCCCCACCCCTATGTTTAGTTATTTCCCAAAGCACCTCAATTCACCTCTCACCCCAGACTTGCACCAGTCTGTAAATACAGCTTTTCTTTCCCTGCCTCCTACCACTAATCCCCAGTTCCTTGCTGTTTGTAGATGCTTCTTCACATGTGTCTGCAGCTGAGCATGCCCTGCCTGTTACTCTAACCCATGCTCTGCCAAAGCTTTCCCACCGCAGTAGCTAGTCATTTCATGACTATCTCCTCTCCTAAAGATGTAACCTGAGAGATACTGCCTCAGAACCTATGGAGAACATGCTGTCTTATAGCCTCCCATGAGGGGTAAGTAGCTTACAAGGTATCATCTCCTCCGGTGGGAGGGAGGGAGGAGGGAAGGGAGAATAGACGGGTCAATGGTGATAACACTTTTTAACTCCTTCACAGGAAGAAAAAGGAAGAGTAAGTGTAACAAATGCAAACAATATCTGAAGTTCAGAAAACTACAAGTGCATTTCTGTTGTAAGGGTAAGGAATGGGAACTAAGATGATTTAATAAATAATCATCCTCAGTTCTGTAATATTGTATGCCTGAACCTACATTATCGTAACTCATTTCCACATCTTAGAAGCACTACATCATACAAGGATCGTGCTACTTACGTACACATAGCCATTGTTCTTCAAAGGTACTGCCCATATTTTCCTCTTATGGGTCTATGGCCTGATTCCTACTTCGGTCAGTAGAGAGGTCACAAGAGCAACAGTGAAGCCTGGCCCACTGTGAGGGCAGGGCCAGCTACTTCCCCGGAGTTCTATAAACAGATTTTAGAGCCAGCCTCTTGTCAACTGAGTGCTACTGCCCCTCTTTTATTTTGTCTTGTTTTAAGGCTTACTGGGGACAGGGGCGTCCCTTGAGTGCATGTGCCACATTCTGTGCAGATACCCAAGTCGGCCAGAGTGTTAATTCCCTAAAATTAGTCTAAGTCATTGTAAGCTGCCCATCGTGGGTGCTAAGAAGCGAATCAAGGGCATGAAGTATTCTTAACTCCCAGGCCTTCTTTGTTCCCAGTAATGACAGCCAGCTGGAAAGGCCACCTCAGGAAATGAGGCAGGTGAGGACAGGTGGGTCTTCCTTCATCATGACTTCTGGTCCCTAAGTCTTAGACAAACCGGAGAGACACTCTCTTTGTTGACAGCCTGATATACTCAAGGACTTACTGCAAACCTGGTCACCATTCTCACTGCCTGCCAGATTCCCTAGTAGCCATCATGACAAGGAGTACACAAGACAACAATCACATCTCTGGCTTACTCTTCCACACGCACTTCCTGTTCCTCTTCTCCTCCTTATCTGGGTATCTCAACATTTTATATGCTTGTGCCAAAACCAGGCTGTTTCACCTGCAAAGCTTACAAAATACAAATGTAAACACAAATGTCTCCCTCACAGTTTTCCAGCTGTATTAGTGCACATTATAATATTCAATAACATTTAAATGCTTTCCTTTTCACAGATTCATCTAGTCTTTTTTTAAACTTAGTTTCATTTTTTGCATACACAAGGGCATGTACATGTGTGGGCGCAGGGTGCGAGGGGTTTAAAGAACAACCGCCAGGAGTCCGTTCTCTCCGTCGTCTACCCTGGGCTCTGGTATGGAACTTCAGTTAACAAGCTTCCTAACTTTACTGACGGCCTCAGTTCAGCCATTCTCCACAAACTACTAACTAGGAAATCACCAGAAAAAAAACTTGGTTTTTCTCTCACACATGAGAAAACTTGAAAGCTCCAGACCTGGCGGAGGACGGAACAGCCTGACAGTTCTCTGCCTGCTCTGTGCTGATTTAGAGAACAGTGCTGCCAACAGAGACGTACAGTGAGAACCAAGTGTCTGAACAGATGTGCAGCAAGATCTAGGAGCTGAGATGGGCGTCATACATACCAGCCATGTCGGTATCTTAGATTGTTGTGTGGTGAAAAACACTGGTCTGCCCTTTCTAGGACCACTGACGGGATGTGGTAAAGTACCAGCGACACACTGAATGAGAATGTACGCGTTGCTAAACACAAAACAGGGATTTTGTTCTTAAGCACAGTTGTATATAAACATTCTGAAAAATCTCAATACAAAAGGCAGGACGGATCATTACTATGGACCTCAAACTAAGGAAGCTCACCTGACCTGAAGCTCAAAGTTATCCTGGGTAATACTGAGACTTCTTTTAAAAAACTAAAAATAAAAGTTAGCCATTTTAAAAATGGTCGTGAGTATTGAACTAACCATTAACATTATTAAATAGTATTCCCACTTCCTGGCTTCTAAGCACTAACAAGCAAATAAAACTTCTGTGCAGTGGCTGGAGATATGCTCAGTGGTGTAGATCATTTATTGCTCTTGCAGAAGACCCAGGTTTAATTCCCAGTACCCACGAAGTAGTTCACAACCATTCAAAACTCCAGTTCTAGGGATCCAATGCCTTCTTCTGGCCTCTGAGGCACTGTGTATGAATGTGGTATATGTACATATATGCAGGCAAAACACTCATACATATAAAATAGAATAAGCAATTCTAAAAACTAAAACTGTTTTTAAACTATTGCCCAAATCATTAAGACCGAATTCCTGATAGATTATTTTCATGACCGCAATTAATGGGTAAACTTAGCAAGCTTCTATGATTCCTTCTTCAAGTCACTCAGAAATTCTAAAAAGTGACTTTACTGTGGTCTTGATAGTTTGTGAATATTGCCTATTCTTTCATCTACATATGACCTAAAAATAATTTTAAAACATTAACAGGAACCAACTTGCACATTTTCATTTAAGGTTGTGCCTTACAGACAGTAAACATTCACTTTTCTAGATGTTGGTTATTTGAACAAATTAAATGTACAATCAAATTTCATCACAATGCATCTTCACGAGAAATAAAGGTGTTAACGAACTGCTTCAATCCCATTTCGAATTCCTCCAGTACAGCGATTACTCAAATTTAAAAGAAATCTGCAAGTCCCACCTAGAGAGCTAATAAATTCTGTTTGCACATCACCAGGTGAGAAGCAGAAGGAAAACTGGCTGCTCATTCACAATATGGAGAAGCAGAGTGAAAAGCAGAGTGGGTTCAATTCCAGGGTGCACGGCAAGCCAGAGCCAGAGGATCTCTGGTCCATCAACTTTCTGTAAGTCGCTGCTATGCAAGATCGTAAGCAATCTGAAGCAGGCATCTAGGGCCAGTGGCCACCTAGAGATTTCCTATGAATTGTGGCTTCCCCTTCCCATTACTAGTTTATATACCATTACCAGCCATAACCAAGGGCTTATTTGTAGAATAATAAGGTAATGACTGCCCTAACTCAGGCAGTAAGAAAGTAGGTGATTCCAGCCAATACATGAAAACCCAGCTTCTGCACCCTCAGAATTACTTCATTTCTTCAGCATCTGTACAATATTCATTGGACAGTCACTCATTCAGCAAGTTTATTGAAGTGCTGGGGCAGTGGCACGTGCCTATGATCCCAGCATTTAGGAAGCTGAGGCAGGAGGATCAGAATTCAAAAACGGCCTTGACCGTAATAAGACCCTGCCTCAGGAAAAAGAAAGAGAAAGGGAAAAAATGAAGGCTCCTCACTGCTTTCATGTATGCATTCGTTACTTCTAGAGTCCTGGGTTCTCAAGTCGGAGTTTCCAAATCACTTGTGCTTTTCCCTGAGTAGAGTCGAATGGCTCAAAACCACCTAACGAGGTCTCTACTTTTATCCAAAGATAAACTATATACCTAGATAAAATTAAAACATGCAAAATACTTTCACTGTTCAAAATAAGGGCCATAAAAAGGAGACGCGAGAACAAGTTAGAAGACAGGCTTTGGCAATGAGTCTTCCCGTCATTCACCTTGTCAGTGTCTCCGTGCCGTGAAATGAATACACGCCCACTTCTTCACTCACCTCTGGAGCTGTATACTGAGTGAGGACAGGGTCATGCAAGACTTCAGCTGCCAACAGCAGAACGGAGAAAAACTGCAGGTATATTTCTTAGTGAGGACAAACAAAATGTACACATCATAACACATGCAGAGCGTCTTTGGGTGCAGTGTCAACAGGAGACGCCAAACAACGGCTTGAGGAGACAGGAGTAACTCAAAGGAGAGGCTGAATAATCAGTCAGGTTAGGGGGTTGGTTGGCTGCCTGTTTGGCTGGCTGGCTGGCTGGTTTTGGCAAAGTTTTTAACTCTGTAAGCCTTACTGAACTTCAACTATCCAGCCTAGTGTAACCTTGAGCTCATGTCAGTAATCCTGCCTCTGCCATCAAGTGCTGGGATTGCAGATTATGAACAACATGGCCAATAATCAAGGTTTGAGGGAAAAAGAAAGAAAGAAAACCGTCAACTGTCCTACATGTCAATTCTGAGCAACAAATCTAAAGGCAGTGATTTGAACGAAAATATTCCTTATACGCTCAGACATCAGGTCAATGCCTGATCCCCAGATGTTGGTGCTGTTTGGACAAACTACAGGGAGGCGGAGCCTTACTAGAAGAAGCTAGGTGAGGCAGGCAGCTTTGGGAGTTTAGTGCCTCACCCCACTTCCTGTTCACTATATCTCTAGTGCGTGGTTGAGACATGACATCTCAGCTTTCTGCTCCTGCCACCATGAATGCCGCTTACAACCATGTGCCCTACTGTTGTGGGCTGATTCTAATGCTAGTTGTGCTAATACAGCTCCCAAATGACACAGGAACCAGTATGCTTGCCTAAAGACGATGAGGGTCCCTGCCCCCAGTTGGCTTGACTGGTGAAGCAGGAAGATCAGATCGGGCTTGAGAGATGGAGACATGAAAGCGAGCACTCAGGTAAAGGAGCCGGGAGAGCGTGGCCTGAGGGCTGCCCACCTGGGTCCACGCAAAAAGTTAGGATTCAGATTTTAGTAAGAAATTCAGAAATACCGGAGGGGAGAGTGTGTTACCTCCGTGGAGTGCCCAGCCATTGAGCTGCTTAGAACTGTGTGTGTGTGTGTGTGTGTGTGTGTGCGCGCGCGCACGCGCCTGTTGTCTGTCTGTCTGTCGTTCCTGAATCCGGAGCAGCAGGCAGTAGTGAGAAGCACACAAGTTTTGGGAGTTCAGAGCAGATTAACATGCTACTGCTTCACTCCACCATGGATACCACTTCCAGCCACAGATCTCCACCATGGGTCCCACTAACAGCCGAGCACCCCACCGTAATAAACTCTTATTCTTACACAACTGCAAGCCTAAGCTAACTCTCTTCCTCAGGCTGCCTTTGATTATGGGGATTTGTTATAGCAAAAGAAAAGTTACACCAAATAATCCTGCTCCCACAAACTCAGCTGCTCACGCTCAGCCAGAGGAGGTGGCTGTCCTCTCCTCTCAGTCAGTGGCTTGACTCCTGTGGAACGGTGGCCCTATTTATTGTGATGCCTACTCTTGATTGTCTGGAATTAACTAGACCAAGGGGCTGAGCACATCTGGGAGGGATTTTTCTTAATTAAATCATTTGAAATGAATGGCCCACTTCTAATCTTGATGTATGAGATGGGAAGATACACCTTTAATCTAGATCTTGAGGTGGGATCTTTAATCTGGGCCACACATTTACCTGTCAGCCTCTATAAATGACATGGAAGAAGGAAGCTTACTCTCTCTGCCTTGCTTGCTCGCACAGGCAAGTCCTTCCCTTCACTGGCATCAGCCCCTACCTCTTTAGGACTTCAGCACATGGAAGCCCAGCTGAGACATCCAAACCGTGGACTAAACAACTACTGGATTCTTGGACTATCTACTTGGTACACAGCCACTGTTGGACTAACTAGACCACAGTCTGTAAGACATTTTAAAAAATCCCCTTAACAGACATATAAATGACTGATACATACACACACACACACACACACACACACACACACACCTATCCATTCTATAAGTTCTGTTCCTCTAAAGCAGTGATTCTCGGGGCTGTTGAGTGTCAACCCCTTGGAGATCTAGCAACACTTTCACAGGGATCCCATATCCATCATATCCAATATTTACAATTCATAGCAGCAGCAAAATTAGTTATGAAGTAGAAACCAAGTAATTTTATGGTTGCGGGTCACCACAACATAAAAGATCACACTGCTAGGAAGGTTAAGAAACATTGCTCTAGAGAATGTTGACTAAAACGTTTCTAGATCGATGAGTAAGTTAGCAAAAGGGAATAGGAAGTCCTACAAAGGCAGAGATACTGGCACCTTGCCTTTGTTTCTTAATTACCTACCCCAGGATGGATGGTTGAAACTGCTCTTAAGTGACGAGAGTATTTGCTGTGCTGTGCTGTGCTGTGCTGTGCTGTGCTGTGCTGTGCTGTGCTGTGCTGTGCTGTGCTGTGCTGTGCTGCTGGCTTAGATATGGCTAGACAACAACAGGGCTACCCACTGTGCAGTTCCTTTAATAAATATCTCCCAGACTGATTCCTATCGCTCCAAAACCAATATCATACCTAGGTTGTTGAGTCTCTGGAAACTCTAAATCAACCACAAGTAAAAATAACATGTACAAAGAACTCTTTGGCCTCTAGACTACATCTGTATTTTGGTCTAAGATCAGTTTTCTTCAAGGTCATTTACTGGAGCTGTCATTAGCATTACCTTTTCCTTCCATAGCCCTGGGATTTATTACATCAACTATCACAAATAAGAGAACAAGGATGTAGCTTCTCAAACAGAAAACCCCTTGGAGCTCCCTAAGCCAACAGTCTACAAGACAGACTTGTGCAATACAGCACAAGAGCAAGAGACATTTTTATCAAACATGTACAATACAGAGCAAGAGACATTTTATCAAACTTTTAAGAAATCCCTTTGAGGGGCATGTTCCTATCTCACCAAACCTAAGTACCATGCCTAATACTAATCACAGTATAGAAAACCTTTGTGTGTTGTTACCACTTTCCAACCACTTCTAACCTCGCTTCTGTTTCTAATGGTGCCTTCCTTGTTCCAACGCTCCTGTTTTGATGGCATTTCCCCATCTCTTTACTATTTTGCCCTGCATATCTTGAAGGTCATTTTTCAAGAGTTAACTAACTCAGCTAATTGCTACAGACTATGTCCTGCTGGTAATATCCTTCCCCTTAAACAAATGCTGCAGCACCAAGCACCCACTGACCAGAGCTGGGGGAAAAGGGCCCCATGCAAAGACCTTCATGGGTCACATTCTAACTGCTCTTCTATCCTCCTCTAAGATTATCTCTCGTACTAATCTGACCCTAACTCTCTACATCAAGTTTATCCAAACTAAACACATAAATCACAGGCTACATGCTAGCTCCCCCATTCACACTTTTCCATACTTCTAACTCATGCTACAATTTTTATTTAACAAACAGAATATAACACAGTACTTTGTACTGTTATCTCAAAGGCAGAAACCAAGCCATATTTTACAAACACTCTAGGACGTTACATAGTCTGTTCTACGTCTATACAATTATTCACAACTGTCACCAACCCCAAGAATGAAGAGACTCAGTCCATGTTCTTAACTCCCTACCACTAAATAGCCTGCTGAGAACAAGATCTCAAAGCTTTTGGTCCAGATTCTTTGCATTAGAACTTTGGTCTTCATCCATGGGTTCCCATTTATATGTTAATTAAATCCACTAAGCTGAAACTAACTCTAGTTCTAAAGTCAATCAATCAAATATTCTCCACAAAAACCAATCTTCACAATCACCAAAGTAGGAACAATCAACTGCTGAGAAACTGCTGGCTGTAGTGGAGACAAAGGCTGCTGGTGCTCAGAACCCCAGCACCAAGGAGAGAGAGATTAAGGGACAAGGAGAGGACAGGTAAGAAAGGGGAAGGGGAGAAAAAAGGGGGAGGAAAAGAGGGAGGGAATGCATTTTGATAGTGCTAAGCAGCAGAAACCTGAAAACTTGTGTATCTTATACACTTTTAAATCTTGTATACTAAACATTTTACAATAAAGCCGTTCATTGAGGGTAAAATGCTATTAAGTCAATCTCCATCTCCCTCCGCAAATCAGCCCAATGAGGTCAGACAGACATCCTCCATTGTAAACACTATCGTTTTAGCCAGACATACATATTAATGATGGAAAGGGTCTGTCTTATCTGGTGATCAATATAAAGTGCATGGTCCTAAAAACCCAGTAACACCTTCCATCCCTGGCTTTGAATCTGGCTCTCTTTGGCAAATGAAAGCCAAACATTCACAATTGATACTGTTGCTGGGGTGTGAGAACCAAAGGGAAAGCAAGGCTTTTGTGTAGCAGGTGTCTAAGTTTGAGTTTTAGCACTGTGAAAAGACACCATGATCATGGCAACTCTTATAGAGGAAAGTGTTTAATTGGGGCTGAGGTTTAGTGCATTACCATCACGCAGAATAGCAGGGCATACAGGTAAACGTGCAGCCATGCTGGAGAAGGAGCTAAGAGTTCTGAATCCAGATCAGCAAGCAGCAGGAACATTGAGACACTGGCCTGGCCCATCTGAAATGTCAAAGCTCATCCACAGTGACACATTCCCTCCACATCTCCTCCAGAAGGCTGCACCTTCTAATCCTGCCAGTCCTCCGAGCCATGGGGGCCATTTCACTCAAACCACCACACAAAGTACCTTCATACCTGAGTTACCTTTTGTTTTTATGAGTGATTTACAGTGTTCTATGGAAACAACTAACAAAAAGGTATCACTAGAAAGCTAAAATTCTAAGCCCCAGAGAGAAAACTATAAAGAAATCAAGAAAAATCCTCACCCCAATTCTACAGGATGTAGAAATGGAAGCTAATCCCAGTGTTTCAACTGCAGGGAAGTTAAAACCATGAAGTGTTTAGGAACCTAGCATGCTAGTAAGAAATCACATTCTGCTAATGGGAAACATACTGATGTGTCTGTCTGTACTGACAGCAGCTTACCATGACCATGACCATTAATGCTAAAGGAATACAATCTACCAGGTACCAATAGAGATACAGAAAATAAAACATTCCCTCTTGATGCTGTAAGACAGCTGTTAACACTAAGCCTATGTCAAGACATCTAGGAATTCATATAAAACTTTTACCACCACAGGCTGGACAGGCTAGAGTATCAGAAAAGGTGGCACTACCAAAGTCAGCAAGGCAGGATTCAAACCCCCAACATGCCAGCAGTGTGCCCTCTAACACTAGTGTCCTCTTATCGCTAGTGGACTTGAACAAGATCTCTGATCTAAAAATAGCAATGCTAGTGTGCCTACACTGAAGCCACGGGTGGAGATTCAACCTCACAGCAGTAACTTTCCAAGGGTGGAAAAACAGCTATTTGATCAATGACTTCTGGCTGACGGTGCTGAGGAAGTTGCAGGAGACTGACGTGCTTTTAAACAGTGGTTACAGCTACAAATCTAAGAACAGATCACCACACCACACCTGTACAGAAGGGCTTGCTCAAAGGTTAGTCCTACAAATCTCATCCCCTGAGGTCAAGCAATTAGCACCAACTATACCTTCCAAAGACAATGTCAATTTTAAAATAAAAATTAGAGCTTACTGCCCTTGAATACGGGTACCCTTCAACACCAATTCCCTAACAAGATTGCTAGGCATTGTAAACAAGAATGACGCCACAAAACAACAGCATGCACAACAGTCTACATTCTGTGGCTTATCCTATAAATGACAGCAGATGGGGGTCAAAGTTCTGACTAACTCCAGGTGGGATGAAGAGAAAAATCTAAAGAATGCAATCTTTATTTTCAGCTCTGTGGTGTCAGAATGAATAGTCCCCACTGGCTCATAGGGACTAATATTATTAGGTAGTATGTCCTTGTTGGAGGAAGTGTGTCACAGTGGGTGAACTTTGAGGTTTCAGATGCTCAAGCCACGCCCAGGGTCTCTTCTTATCTTCCTGTTGCCTACTGATCAAGATTCAGAACTCTCAGCTCCTCTGGCAGCCCCGCGTCTGCCTGCAAGCCACCATGCTTCCTGCTATGGTGACATCATTAAACCTCTAAACTTTAAGCCCCCCCCCCCAATTAAATGTTGTCCTTTACAAGAGTTATTTGGGACCATGATGTCTATTTACAGCAAGAGAAACCCTAAGATGTTCTTTCAAAAACAAAAGGAATATCTTAATTAGTATATTTTAACAACTTAAATGTAACCCCAGAGAACTCTTCTCACTGAGAACAGTATTTTACTTTTTTATCCCCCTGGACTGAAACTAGGACCTCCAATATTCTGAGCCAGAGTCTTACCACTCTGATACAACTCCTGTCCACCTTTTATTTTTAACTTTGAGATGTGGTCTCACAAAATTACCCAGAGACCCTTGGGTACCTCTGTGTAGCCATGGCTGCAGCTGAACTTGTGATTATCCTGGGTCAGCCTCCCAAAGAGCAAGGATTATTATATAGGCAGTACGACCAGCTCTGACTAGTTTTTAACTTCTTAATCACAAGTATGCTTTATGCGATTTTTGTTTTAGTCTTCAAAAGTCCAGTCCATTGTGCATACCTACAACCTTACGAAAAAGGTTCTCGTGCAAATACCTAGCCAAGAAAGACCAGGCTTTGCTCAAAATGGGAATCTAGAAAAATCTATGAGAAGGAAAAATACCTAAAACTCAACAAGAAAAGATAAGTTTTAACCAACACATGAAAGGCTACGTCAAAAAGCTTTTCCTACTTAAAGTATGGCTCTGCAGTAGCATGCTCCCCAGCTGCAGAAGGCCTTGGGTTCCATCTTCTGGAGAGCCAAGACAACAACAAACAACAGAGGAGCAGGGAAGAGTATCCAAAAAGTATCACTCTAAAGTGATACACATGATCCTGACTGCAAACAGCAGAGGAGGAAAAGACTGTCCACAAAGTATCCCTCTAAAGTGATAAACGTATTTTGAAAAAGTCTTACAGCTAAAATTCAGATTCTTAGTCCATTCAACCATTATCACCCAACTACAAATGGGCAGGGTTCAGCTGGGAAAGCGCTTGTCATGCAAGCATCATTAGGACCTCTGCTCATCTGGGTCCCATAAAAACCCTGTAAAAAGTGGAGTGTAGTGCTGCACGTCTACAGGCCCAGCGATGGCAAGGAAGAGAAAGGCAGATCCTGAGGGAGGGCTGTTGGCCAGAAGGCCATCCATCCCCTCTCCCTCCTCCAGTCCTCTGAGTACATGGGAAACAAGATTCCTTTGATCAGAGTAAAGGAATGGAGACACCGACCTCCACCCACAACGACACACAATGGGCCACCCAAACACCGTGACCAAGCCTCTCACTCCCCTGCTCTCATTCTGCCACTTGGCACAGTTAAGAAAGGGTGATCGTTAAGGGGGAAAGCTCAACAAATGTGGGCATTACCTAAGGGAAATGTAAACGTAACAAGCCTAGGGAAAAAGCAGAGATCCTACTGGGCCTCTGAGTTAATATACAATCCCGTTTGTGCTGACTGCAAGTTCCTTGAGTCTGCCTTACTAGACAACTTTAATTACTATCTCTTCTCTGGGGTTCACTTCGGACTTCTAATTGAGTTGCAAGCTACCCAAAGCAAGTTTGCCTCTACTTAAACTCTTAGAAGGCCTGTCTTTCTCTCAGTCTCTCATACCTGAATATAAGTACCTCAGCTGCAGGGTTGAAGTTTGAGGGTAGCAACTACAAAACCTACTTCAAGTTACTAGAAAATTTAAGAGAAGTAGAGGCAGTAAGGAAGTGTTGGCTGGGGACTGTGCTCCCAGGCCTGAAGAATCTGAGGTAAGAAAGATACACTTCAGGCCAACCTGGGCTAAACAACAAAATCTGGCCTCAAAGGACAACGTCCATGAGAGCCTGTGGTAAAGAAGGTGAAATGACTGCTGTGGTGCAAACCGACTCTGTGTGCATGAACAGCACACCCTGACTGGGAGGCTAAAACATGAAAGGAGTAAGTCTTTATGGTCTGGAATAAGGCAGTGTTTATTAAAGATGGCTAAACCCAGCACTAACAAAAGGAGAAAGACAACTGGCATCCCAAGTTTCCAACCTTCTAGTTGAAAATGGGCAGAAGAAGGCACCCCAGAGAGAAGATTCTATCAAATCCAGAAGGGACTCTGTACCTAAAATACCACTCAGTTAGAAAGAGGCAACTGTAAATTGCAAGCAGGTACCACAGAGCATTCAGAGGGTCAGTGAGCAGAGACTCCATGACCCAAAATGCCCATCAGTACAAAGAGTAATGCATATGGGGGACTAAAACTCAGATCCGGCTGGTGGATGCGGGGGAGGGAGGTGGACTAATGCTGGTGGCTACATCCTTACGAGGCTGACTATGTAACTGGCAGGTGCCAAGCTTCTGAATAAATGAAAATACACACCAAGGTATATAAGTCCTGCATGCACACACTACCAATTACTACAATAGTAGCTCATTCTAAATTCTAGGTGGGTCCATGCATCACAGCACGAATCTTTGCACTCTGCATTCAGGAGGCAGAAGCAAGAGTATATCTATAATCATCGGTTTTAGGCAAGTCTGGTCTACATGGCAATTCCAGGGAAGCTAAGGTTATATAGTAAGACTGCCTCAAAAATAAATACAATGAAATAAAAAATGAATTCTAGGTAGTTAAGAAAAGGTAGACATAATGTGGGAAGAAGCCCTGCTAGCAACTCTGTCTTTATGACAATTAAAATACCTCCCTGATTTAAAACAGGGTTTTAACAAAATATTTATTTTTATTTTACGTGCACAGGCATTTTTGCCTGCATGTACATCTGGGTGACGGTGTCAGAACTCCTGAAACTGGAATCACAGACCGTGGTACGTGGCCATGTGGGTGCTGGCAATTAAATAAACCCTGGTCCTCTGGAAGAGCCCTCTCTATAATCCCCTAGACTTTTAAAGTTAAAAGTAAAGACATTGTCCTTCAAGCTAGCGAAAAGGCTCTGCAGGGTAAGGTGCTCACCACCAAGCCCGCCCACCTGAGTGTGACCCCTGAGGCCAGCCCATGTGTTAGGAGAAAACCAACTTCTTGAGGTGACCTCTGACTTACAGTATAATACTGACACACATTTGTATTATAACAGACACAGACACACACACACACACACACACACACACACACACAGAAACACACACACACACCATACTATGCATGCACGTGTTATTTGTTTAGCAATTTTTAAATCAAACTTACTCTTCCTGGTGACATGATTTTATACTTACATACTCAGCTTAAGAAGAATGACTTGTATAAAGTGTGGAGTGGTTAATAACTGTGGCGACCTAAGAAAGCTGGTGTGATAGAAAGCACACTTTAAAGAACATCTGGGCTGGGGACGCCTGCTCCTTCGGAGAGGCAGGAGACCTGCTAAAGCGCAGCTGGATCCCACCCAGGGCATCTTTAACATCTTTAACTTGTTACCAGGAGCTCTAAATTCTGCCAGGACCACACTCAGAGCTATTACATGTCAGGATTATCTCAAATAATCCTTTAGAGAATAAAACATGTAATATTAAGGATACAGCAATCACTTGTCAGGCCTCATTTATCAAACAGGTGTGCATTAATAAAATTAAGATACAAGGGAAGCAGCCTAAGTGTTGTATAGGCTACAACCCAAAGACTGCTGAGCTGAATGAAGGCCGCGGCGTCTGCAGCTTCAGAATCAAGAAGGCACCCAGGCATGAAGAAGCCAGCCCTCTGTGCACAACCCAGGGCTAAAAAAACTACCCATCCTCTGGACGGATGTTGTCCAACCAGAGGAGATTATAGGGAGTCATTGGTAAACACTGGGCATGCAATGAATGCAAGGAATGGGGAAACATGAACAGGCCTAATATAGCAAAGTGAAAGAAATTCCATTACCATTCCTACTAGAACCTACAGTGTTGGATTACTGTTCTTGACACAGGTAAAACTACCACCCTAGAAACGGGCTATTCTGGTCCGGGAGCTCCCTCGGAGAGGTGACGTGGATGAACCGTGGGATGGGTTTCAGGAGAGGTGACGTGGATGCACAGTGGGATGGGTTTCAGGAGAGGTGACGTGGATGCACAGTGGGATGGGTTTCAGGAGTAGGAGCAAGGACCAGGCACTACTATTTACTCAGCTACTGCCACATTACACTGGAAATGATCCAGGCAATCTCACTGACCCAAGCTCAAGGTGAACTTCTCAATACTGCCTAAAGTGTGGGAGGAGTACACATTCGCTGGTGTGCAGCCTCACGTCTCAAATCTGCTGTTTAAACACGACGGACAAACCTAAAGCAAGCCTCAACACGCAGCTGAGAGCACAGAGAAGCCGATGGCCTTGGCAGCAGAGGAAGCAAGGCGGGTGCAGTAAGAGAGAAGCCTGCTCACCTGCTAACTCAGAAGAAGGCTCACAAGAAAACCCCTCTCAGCAATGAAAGCAACAACTGCGGCGACACCTTAACCGAACATGCTGCAGATTTGTGACTGCTTGCCCAGGTTTTAAGAGAATTAACTAGTCTGACAGGTTACACACAGATAGGGCTACATAGTTAAGACACTATCTCTGAAAGCTACAGGCTGCAATACAAAATTTAAAAATGGCTTGCCTGGCTGTGTCTGTCTTTTGTGGTGAAACAAACACAGTCCATGAAAAACAAAGGTGCACAAAGGTCATTCGGTGCTACTAATGATGACTCCACCTGACAAGTAACTGCTGCTGTGGAGGGAGCACTCAAAGTCCTCCGTCCAGGGAGGACTGCTTTCACGTCCATGTCCAGGCTCCATGAAGCCTCAGCCTGCCATCTACAGGAAAGCCCTTCAGTGACTGCTGGCAACACTGCTCTGATGCTAGGCTTAAGCATACTGCCACTGGAGACAGAAGGTCTCACTCAAGTCCAGTACTGGCTGACACTAAACAGCCAAGAGAGAGAAGCAGCAATCACTGAGGCAGAGGGACGGCTGGTGGCTGAGGCAGAGGGCAGCAATCCCCTGCCCAGCAGTAAATGCTAAGCAGCCAGATTTGTTCCTAGGCACAAAAGCCTTCAGCGTGAGGATCTGAGGTCAAGCCTAAGGCCAGATCCTAACTCTGTGTAGTACATAAGAAGTGGTAGAGACTAAGATTATACATAACCTGATCAGAGAGTCCACTGCCAAGCTAGGGTTCTTCCAGGCAGCATTGCCAAGAGACCACACTGAATGTGTTAGTTACTCTAAGCGAAACTTTAGGAGACCCCAGCTAAATACTGAACCCGAAAACACATGCCACCCACCCTGCTGGCCACCAAGGATATTAAGAGTCACTGAAGACCTTGTAAAGTTCTCCCAAGGGGCTACAGAAGACAAAACTCAGTGTGTGCCTTCTGGGGCCACTGTTTGTAACCCTAACTCACAATATGGTGGCTATATTCACACACCTCGCTCAGCCCTGTCCTGATAGCTCTGAGCAAGAGGCAGACTCACTGAGACCACAAAGCTGTCACTGGACTTGTTCCTTACGCAGAGGTCATGGGTCTTTCACGTGCACACCAAATAGCAGCGTCAGGCTCAGCTCCATTTTAGAATTATTGATTTACCTAATTCCTGAGTCCTCAAGACCAATCAACCAGAGAGAGAAGGAATCTGGCAGTGCTTCCTACCTGCCCCATCTATTATACAAATGTGTTTGGTTTTTATTTATCAAACAAACAAGTAGATGCTTCGTAAAACAGAACCAAATGAAAGATAAAACCTGAGGGCTGCAAATAGCAATGGGCTGCCCACTAACATAAGAAATTCCTACTTATTCACAGCAATGTCCCTGAGCCTAGGAAGGGGCTAACCTTCCTATCCTGCATCTAAGTGTTATCACAAGGCTCTTCCTTTCCTTTGTAAGCTTCTCTTGTAAGATGGCAATCTTTTGTAATACACTTAGAAATTTAATTCTATAAAAAAAAAAAAAAACAATTCGTGTTTAAAAAAACCAGAAACTTAAATACTGCCAGGGCCCTCTCAGTGCTGTCTAGCTCAACTGGCATGTTACTACTGACACACCCAAGAGAAGCCCTGCACCTCGCCTCTCCATCATGTCCACAGCTAGACAGACCCTCCGACTCCTCAAGCTTCGCTGACCCTCTCACGTCGAAGCACTTTCGATGCTGACAAGCACCATTTCCTCTGCTTAGGTATTACATCTCAGCCACTGAACTCAAGTCTACAGTGGTCCAGTGTCTTAGGACTCCCAGCACAACCTCAAAACACTGAAGCATGTGCTCAGCACACATACATACAAAGATACAGTAATGCAATCGTGGTTGCATCCCAGAACAGCACCACCAAAATCCTGACAGGCCTTAGCATAGAAAAAAGCTAAATAAAACCGCCTAACTGTACTTCTTACATTAAGTTCTAAGAATACCAGAATGGGTAGTTCAAAACTCACTTTAACAAGTACAACTAAAATTCTCTTGAAAAATAAATTTGTTTAGAATAACAGGCCATTTGTTTTCAAGATCAATCTGTCACTGATGCATTAAATATCGTTGGATGGAGCCCAGATGGAGCTGTGAAAGTAAGGCCAGTCTGACTACGCGATGAGCTCCCCACCAGCCAACGACACAGTTATAACCCTACCTACAAAACAGGAAAACACACTGGAAGGCACCTGAGTGCTCACATGCCAGGTTACCCTCTGGCCTCCACATACGTGGCATGTGTATATGCACATATGCACACACACACACACACCTAAATCCCAGCACTTGGAAAGAAGGCACAGAATGAGCAGGAACTCAAGGCCAGGATGAATTACAGGGTGATTTTCTAGGCCAGGCAGAAACACAAACATAGTGTTTTTGTATAGTGCTACAAAAATGACCAAGTTTAAAACACAAACACTTCTTTGCTGTGGGCTGTCTCAACACGCTGCTGCCTAAGTACTATACAGAGTTTCAATATGTGTTCAGTTCCCAAATTTCCTTTAGAACAAAAACCATTCTCCCATCACAGAACTCCCAAAAGATTTGGAAGCTCTGACTATTTAAAACTCTCTCCTTTGTGGTATCATGGGTTACAATCACTTTGTGACAACTAATAGTCACTCTGTGACTGCCTAATAGACTATCTTTTCTGTCTGCCCTTTGTAGACTGTAAAAACAAACAACAACCAAAAAAAAGGGAAAAGTCCTGCCTACCTATTATTTATAGGTTTTTAATTTTTTTTTACATTTTTACCTTTGTGTATGTTTGCCTATTATTTACAGTTGATAGATAATAGATGATAGACAGATAGATAGACAGACAGACAGATAGATAGATAGATAGAGAGAGAGAGAGAGAGATAGAGAGATAGATAGATAGAATGTATATGATGACACAGTGTGTGCATGGAGACCGGAGCGCAACCTCTGGGTCAGTTCTCTCCTTCACCTTGTAGGCCCAGGGTTGGCGTACAGGTCAGCAGGCTTGGCTGTACACACATTTACCTGCTCAGCATCACCAGCCCTTCTGATCTCTCCATGTTCCAACTGCTAACACGACACTGACGTTACACTACTGTATAAACTGCTAACACAACGCTGACGTCACACTAATGTATAAACTGCTAACACGACGCTGACATCACACTACTGTATAAACTGCTAACACGACGCTGACGTCACACTACTGTATAAACTGCTAACACGACGCTGATGTCACACTACTGTATAAACTGCTAACACGACGCTGACATCACACTAATGTATAAACTGCTAACACGACGCTGACGTTACAATACTGTATAAACTGCTAACACGACGCTGACGTCACACTACTGTATAAACTGCTAACACGACGCTGACATCACACTACTGTATAAACTGCTAACACGACGCTGACATCACACTACTGTATAAACTGCTAACACGACGCTGACGTTACACTACTGTATAAACTGCTAACACGACGCTGACGTCACACTACTGTATAAACTGCTAACACGACGCTGACGTGTCACACTACTGTATAAACTGCTAACACGACGCTGACGTCACACTACTGTATAAACACAAAGCTCATTTATTGTTATTGCTGGTCTTTCACGCTCCATGGTGAAGTAGGAAACAATATTCACATTTCAACATTTCAGAAGCACTCCAGTAACTAAAGAAAAGCACAGGAAATTTCCTGTTCTTCCTGAGAAGGAGGCAGTTTTACTGGGGCAGTTGTACGAAAACAGTTTGCAGAGAACAAGGTAGAAACAGGTAAAGACAGAACAAGACAAAGAATGAAAAGGAGCCATGTGATTAGAACGGACTGCCAAAGCTAGTATGCGGTCAAGCAGAGCAATTCAGGAGAATCTGAAAGAAGTCAGATTAAATCAGGCAGTGCGGAGAGGAGTTTGAGCCAGAACAGCTCAGTTGAACAAGCCAACCAGAGATCAGAAAGAACAAGAAAGGATGAGTTTATTCGTATTCAGCAACAAGGCTCAGAGGCTGACATTCTAGGTTTAAATTAGATTGTAGAGAGGCCAGAAGCTTCCAGGACTACTAGGTTAGCAGACTGAGACAGTAAGCCTCAGAGACAATTAAATCAGGCCAATAAAAGATTTGCTTATAGCCGACCATTAGACTGAGCCCTTTGGTCCCAGATGGAGGAGTTGGAGAAGGGACTGAAGGAGCTGAGGGGGTTGGCAGCCCCATGGAGGGAGCAACAGTGTCAACAGGCCAGATGCCCCGGAGCTCCCGGGGACTGGACCACCAACCAAAGAGTACACATGGAGGGAGCCATGGCTCCGGCCACATGTGGCAGAGGATGGCCTTGTTGGACATCGTGGGAGGAGAGGCCGTTGGTCCTGTGTCTGATGCCCCAGTGTAGGGGAGTGCCAGTGTGGGAAGATGAGAGTAGGTGGGTGGGTGGGGGAGCACCCTCATAGAGGCACGGGGAGGGGAATGGGATGGGGGGGGAGGGTTCTGAAGGGGAGACCTGGAAAGGGGAAAACATTTGAAATGTAAATAAAGAAAATATCCCCCCCCAAAAACCCAGATTGGCTTACACACAGGTCTTCACAACTGTGTGAAACCAGCCTTCTTGTGATTGTGCTGATCCTAGCTTCACCTTCCAGTGTGCTAACCACTGGGGTCACGTGTACAGTCCACTCGCATGGCGCGTGCCAATCATGAGACCTCCGAGAAGCACCTGGCAGTCAAATCCAAAATCACAGAGATTTTCATTCTGATTAAAGTTTCACTGAATGTATCCTCAAAAAAATGTGTTCATCTTTTAAAATAACTTGGTTCCAATGCTATCGTGGCAACATTATCAAAAGAAATGAAACAACCCCTTGTACAGATAGAGCTGACAACATCACAGTATGTAGTTAGAAAAATAAAAACAAAAAACAGGTTTCAGCTGAACTTATGGGCCAGATCCTAATATACTGTTAAGCTAAAACGAGTGGAAGGCTGATGGACAAAACCATATGATGAGGCTTTGTTTTAAAGGATACAAGTCACGAAGAGGACTTAGTTACGTTCTGGCTTTAATCCTCTAACACTTTTTAAAAAAAAAAAAGTTGCTGTGGTGGACAAGTGCCTAAAAATATCTCTAGCAGTGAAAATCTAAAATATATATGAAGGGCCACCACCATTTCAAAATGGCTGTTCTAACTTTACAGAAGCTCATAAAGATAAACAGACTTTGTGTCTGCTTAATCTCTCACTGATGTCTTTGTTTTATTTTTCAAGTTCCTTAAGATAAAATTTTAATTGAAAAAAATTAAATTGAAAGAGTGTTTCCCACTTTTGTATATGACACCATCACCTCTGGAGGAACTCTTAAGAACTAACAGTACTGCTTGCTGCAGAAAGAAGACCCAAGTCCCTGGAGACTGGTGTCGAAGGAAGCCCCCCCTTCCTGCACACACCTTTTAGACTTTTTTGTTTTGTTTGTTTGTTTGTTTGTTTTTTTGGTTTTTCGAGACAGGGTTTCTCTGTGTAGCCCTGGCTGTCCTGGAACTCACTCTGTAGACCAGGCTGGCCTCGAACTCAGAAATCAGAAATCCGCCTGCCTCTGCCTCCCAAGTGCTGGGATTAAAGGCGTGTGCCACCACCACCCAGCTCACCTTTACATTTTTATTTAAACCACAATACTCAAATGTTCTAAAGAACTAAGCTGAACACTCGTGACTTACAAAGAATGAAAAGCAGAGACTCACAGAGATGGTTAGAGCCTCAACTCATCAGAAGGGTCTCTAGCAAGCACCTGAAGGCTTCAGAGAGCATGCTCAGACACCTCCGTTCATGGGCAGCACTTGTATGAGCATCCCATAAGGAGATGAAAGGACTTCGAGCAGCGTGTATAATGAAGCTGAGAATGGGCGTGCAGTGTGTTGTTGCTCTGGAATCAGCAAACTGTAACAAAAATCAGTAAAGGGAAACCGTTCCCATCTGTGCTGAAAGGCAGCTGACCACTCTGTAAACAGACTCCTGACATCCTCCCTTCTCCCGCGGTACAGGAACACAGCAAGAATAACTTCTATCTGCAGCCAAATCTGCCTTGGCCGGTAATAACTAACCATGGTCGTGAACATAGTACTTCACACGCACAGTACTTCCAGCCTCCTCACACTATTCGTATAAATCAGAAATAGCACTCTACCCCTGGTGACTTGGGTGGGGGTGGGGCAGGACAAGCACAAGCACACACAGTTCGCTTGTTCAGTATAGGAAAGGAACACTCAAGAAGCTGCTATTTCTAACTGGTACCCAACCTGATAATAAATACTTAAATAACAGAATTTCTTTGGTGCTATTCTGTTTCTATTCTTGATGGGGAATTAGTGAACTCTACTGCGCAGCCTCGGCTGTTTTGAACCATGAATCCAGTTTCCTACATACTAGGATTACAAGAAGACACGAAACACACCCTTTTTGTAGCAGCCAGTTTAGAGACTATTTTGAATTTCTAACTCTTCCTACAAGACAAGCAGCAACACACACTTAGGGAGGCTACATTTGCCTAAACACAAAGACCTGGAAGGGAAAAATCAAACGACGATACTTCCACCCTTCCTCACGACTTCACCAGACAGCATGGAGTGTCAGACACTGAGGGAAAACAACTAAACACTACCATCCCAAACCATCCCAAAAAGATACACATACTTTCTGCTCTGAGGAGCTTCCATCAAATTTTAAGATATTTGGATAATTCCTGACATTTTCGAATACAGGCACAATTCCATGCACAGTCTAATAGAAGATTAAATAATTTAAACAACATATACATAAAAGTACTCAAGGGGTTAACTCCATAAGGACAGCACTGACCCCCAAAACAGTGGAGATCCCTAGTAAAGGGCAGCAGTCTCTGGTTGATTTGTAAGACAGTGGTTATTTACTATGAGCAGAGGGATTTCGGAGAGACACACACGCGTGCACGCACACTAGCTGTATGCCACTGGGTCTGGTTACACAGCTCCACAGGCACGAGGCATGAAAAGACCCCGCTGGACTGCACCGTGAGCTGTCTGATATGAAGGTCCCTGTGCACGCATCAGTGGTTCAGGAAAAACTGCGGAGAGGGAGGCAGCCAGGGCTGAGGACTTCAACCCCACAACTATACAGCACCCTTTCCCAGAAATCCCTCTGTCTGTCATTTAGGCCGTGACATGTTTTTAGCAGCTACTCTGCCTGCCTACCTTTAATAAACAAACAAAAAATAAATAAATAAAATTGAAAGTGTCTAATCGTAACTTAAAATAATAAATAAAACATATGTAATGCTTCTTAGTAGAAACCAAGAGCCACTGGGAATCGATACAGATAACCAGAAAAGAGGAGGAAGCACAGAGCTGAGAGCCACACGACAAGAATCCAAGCCAGGGGCAACCAGGGGACAGACCCTGGCCACACGACCACAACAGACACAGGCTCCAGGACAAGACCCCGGATGTCACAGGCGCGGCACACAGGAACAAGCGCAGGGATAAACCAGGCAGAAAGGGAACGCGGGCCGCGGCCAGGTGTGCGGGTTCAAGCAGGAGCAGCGTCCTCTCATGTCCTGCTGCCTCCCCAGTCATGTCCTACAGAAGAAACAGGATCACATAGCAGCGTCACAATTTAAAACTCATTGTGTAAGGGATCTTTTGTCTCCTTCCACTCTTACACAGGGTCAGGATAAAGCTCTTGACTCCAGTTTCTTTTCATACAGCTCCTGAAGTTCTGTTCACCTTCCGAAGCCCGTGGGCTCAGCAGACACAGCCACATCCCATATGAGCTCAGCAGGCACACCCCATGAGATACTGAGTGTGAAGAGACTGCTCTCTGCAGTGTGATTTTTTTTAAAGATTTATTTATTATTATATGTAAGTACACTGTAGCTGTTTTCAGACACACCAGAAGAGGGCATCAGATCTCTTTTATGGATGGTTGTGAGTCACCATGAGGTTGCTGGGATTTGAACTCAGGACCTTCAGAACAGCAGTCAGTGCTCTTAATCACTGCCAGCCCTCTCTCCAGCCCTGAAATGTGAATTTTAACCAGTAAGTTAGTATTGCAGATCTGTGGTTTCCAGACCTCTGACTTTACAATGAAGCAACTACATACAGCTTCTACTGCAGTCTTGGAATTAGACCATACTATCTCTTACTCCGCTGGCGAAACATAAAACAGACTGTCAAGGTAAATAAGACAACCCACCACTCAGGACTTTTCTTTAATTAATGAACTACTACTGTACCCTTCCTCTTTTTCTTCAATTAATTAGACTCTGTTGCTTGTCTCTACCAGCACTAACAAACTGAAAATCTAAAGAACCAAATGTGACAGACGGGGCCTGAAGCCACGGCACAGCAGAGAGCACAGAGCAGGCCGAGAGCAGACTGACTAGAAGACAAAGAACCAAGCTGGAATGGCCACACTGGAGGCCTGGAGGCCTAAGCCTCTGCTGCTGAGGAGAACACAAGGAATTCAAGTCCATAACAAGGCTGGGATCTAGAACACATGACAAGCAGCCATGATACTGCGAAGGAAATTCGTCATCCTCGGCTGCACACAGCCCCAGCTGTTGGCACTCCATTCTCCCTTAACTACCCTTGGGCCTGAGAGCTAGAGGCAACTCAAGAAATACCACACGTCTGACTCCCACCTGGACTTCCTCTCCCTCTGCGCAGACAGGTTTATCTGTATCCTTCTACAGGGAACATCTTCCATCCATTACCCCCACCAATCTAGAACCTAGCATTCTCTGGCCTCCAGCTAGCTGTCTCCCCGCAGCCCGAGCCGCACTGCTTATCCAGCGGCACAGCTCATCCACTTGGTACACATCCTGAAATACAATGGAGATAAGGGGAGTCTTGCTGTGCAGCTCAGGCTGGCCTACAGCTCATAATCCTCCTGCCTCGGTTTCTTAAATCCTAGGGTTACAGGCATGAAGCAGTATACCCAGCCAAGTCATCCCCATTTTAAAAACAAACAACGATAACAAAACAGAAAATATAAGTGCCTGGCATCTGGGCGAATATTTGTTCATGAATCTCTTAATTTCCACTTCACGCACATATGTACAAAGCAGCTCATTTTAAGCCTCAAAAGTCATGAGCGCTGGCACTATCTTCATTCCCCTCACTCCTGTCCTGCGAACTGTACAGACCTGTGTGTGCAAGGTAGGCGGGCTGCCTTTGAGTCAGACACAGCCAGTCCTCTTTATTGGCAGGCTAATGCAGCCTCGAATAAAACTGCGGGCATTTGAACTGCGGACACTGAAAACAGGTGCACACATCTATGAACAGAATCATAAAAGGCAAGGCAATCTAAATCCTCCAAAACAACTCAACTCATGCAGACAGGAAAATGCCTCTCAAGCCCCCAAAGCTTACTAGTAAAAATGGTAAATTAGCCTCCAGAGGACCTAGAGAGAGCGGAGATACACAACACGCAGAGGTTACCAGAATGGGGGAGAATGAACAGTAGGAGCAAGAAAGTCAGAAAACAAGAAAATTCTCCACAAAAATTTAGATTTTTTTTTTAAGGGGGAAAAAATTAGCAACAGGAAAAACACTATTAACAGCGTTCCAAGAGGAGTATCAAGGAGAGAGTGTCAGATAGAGATAATTCCATATCCAACAGTCAAAAAGGAAAGCAGGCAGTGAGTACGACAAGACCGTCATGAGACAATCCAGAGACCAGCCACCCACTGTACAGGAGCTGAAATTCAAACTAACAGCATGGGAAACCTAGTCAATGAGATTATACCAGAAAATATTTTCAGATTTGAAAAAACAATGACATAAAAGATAGGAAGCATCTAAACCCCAAAGAAGATCACAAAGGATCTGAAAACAACCGCTGTGTAACACATCATCGTCAACAACACAAAAATCAGTATTAAAGGCTCTAAGGGGTAAGCGCATCAGAGTAACACCCGACCTCATCAGCAGCTCTAAAAGCCAGCAAAGTATGGAAAGTTATGTTTCAAACAACGACCAAATCCAAAGCAAGGCATCACTATGTCTATGGAACCTACCTTTTAAACAGGGTAGGGAAAGAGAATGCTGTAGAAGCACAAGCTAAGGGAGTCCACAACCAGCAGCACGGCAGAAGTTCTATGCACAGAAATACAACACACAGGGGGAAGTGCAGACACCACCCATAACGATACAACAAATAAAGAAAGGAAAGCTCAGGAATGAACCCATTAATCCAACACAAAACTCAAATACACTGAAGAAGAGGGGGGGAAAGAGCCTTGATACATATATAAGCAGGAAAAAAAAGCAAACAATAAAACCCAATTAACCCAAAAAATAACCAATGAAATGACATTAATTAGAAAATCCCTCTCTATGACATTCTTAAATGTAAACTGCCACTACTGACCAAAAAAAGACACACAAACTATCTGAACGAGAGAAATAGATGCAACTTGATGATGTCTCCAAGAAAAACACCTCACCAGCAAAGTCACTCACAAGCTGACAACAGCTAAAAGTCAACATATTTGACTTTATAAAAATAACTCCAAAGCCAAGTCATACGGCTATCTCATACAGGAGACTTCAAGTCAAAATTAGAAGAAAGGAAAAGGACCAAAAGGGAACAAATTGACAAATAGATGTAGTAATTTTAAGGATATAGGCAACAAACACACATAAGCACAAAAGGTTATATCACTTTCATCTTTAAATAGACCATCTAAACTAAAAGTCAATACAGAAATTGCCGAGGTGATGGCTCAGCAGGTAAAGCACTCCAACACAAGGAGATGAGTGATCCTAAGAACCACACAAAGCGAGGGGCGTCTGTAATTTTACTGTGCCTACAGCAGGATGGAAGATAGAGGCTTCCGGGTCAGCTAGCCTGATTTGTATATTAGTAAGAGCCATGGAGTTTATCTTCTGACCTGTGTGTGTGTGTGTGTGTGTGTGTGTGTGTGTGTGTGTGTGTGTGTGTGTGTGGGTGTGGGTGTGGGTGTGTGTGTGTGTGTGTGTGTGTGTGTTCCAGTTCATGGAAGAAGGAAGTACTTGCTCTTTGCCTTGTTCTAGCCTTGCTTGCATTCACTGGCATTATAGTCTACTTCTTTGGGATACTAGCACATACTGAACACCTACTGAGACATCCAGCCTACTAGACTGAGATCTACTGGATTCTTGGACTCTGGATTCACACACAGTCATTGTTGGATTAGTTTAACTACAGCATGGAAATCATTCTAATAAATCGCCTTCCTATATACAGAGATTCATTTTAAAAGTTCTATTACTCTAGAAAACACTGACTAATACAGTCTCCCACAAGGAAAAGCCCAAGATCAGAATGATTCACTGCTGAATTCTACCAAACCGGTTTAAGATCAGTATTTCTCAAACTGTTCCACAAAGCAGAAGAGAATATATACTACTGAATTTCACTCTAAAAAACAGATGTTGTTCCTGGTATCAAAACCAGGTGACAGAACAAAAAAGAAAATTATAGATCTAGTTCTGTGATAAACACAGATGCAAAAACTTTCAATTATCTGCTAGCAAATCAAATTTAAGAACACATTACAAAAAACATATATACCATATTTTCTTGTATGAATGCAAGGTTTGCTCAAATACCTAAGTTAGAAGATGTATTATAACACATAAGTAGACTTAAAAATAGAAAGCACATGGTCATCTCAATGCACTATGACATAATTCAAAATCCCATCCTGATAAAAGTCCTCAAGGATTAAACACTTAAAAGACAGCATAGCAGAGCCAAGGCTGTGCATGACAAAAATAAATATTTCTAGACAGAAATAAAAATTCCTCCAAAATCTGAAAATGGACAAGAATATCCCCTTTCACCACTTTCATTCAACATAGCATTCTCTTGCCTAGAACAGTAAGAGAAATAAGAGTCATAAAATTTATCTGTATTTGCTTATTAAACACCCTTAAAGACATGAACAGAAACCTCCTAACACGCAGACACGGGTGTGTGTGTGTGTGTCTGTGTGTGTCTGTGTCTATCTGTCTGTCTATGTATACACATACCAGTAGCTTTCCTATAATTCAACTGGCACACTTTGTAAAACAGAAATCAAGACAAACATCCTATGATAGTTTCACCCATGGACCTAAGCACGAAGCTGCATGAAACTTTTAAGACCTGAACAAGGAAATTGAAGATGAGTACTGAAAGATCTTCTACACTCATAGGTAGGTGGAATTAATATTCTCAAAAGATAATGTACCAAAACGTGCTGCAGCAGACCCAATGCCAGTGCCTACCACAACTTTAAATCTTCACGGAACTAGGGTTCATATGGAAACACCAAATACTCCAAAGAGCCAAGCAACCTAAACACAAAGGATGCTACTGGAAAGCCAGGGATGATGGTGCATTGGTGATCCCGGCACTTGGGATGGTGAGGTAGGTACATTACTATACTTTGAGCAGCCTGGGCAAACCTCCAGAACAATCTGGTTAAAAGAAAGACCACTACCGTCAAAACAATTAAGCAGGGGCTAGAGAGATGACTCAGCAGTTAAGAGCACTGGATGCCCTTCCAGAGGACCTAGGTTCATTTCCCAGCAACTATATGGCAGCTCACAACCATCTAGAACTCCAGTTCCAGTGGATACAACAACCTCTTCTGGCTGCCATAGGTACTGCATACACAGAGTATGCAGACAAAAGAGGGAAGAAGGGAAGAAGGGCGGGAGGGAGGGAAGGAAGGAGGGAGGTAAGGAAGGAAGGAAGGAAACCAACACTGGCCAAAAACATTTCAATGCCTGACCTCGAATTATTCTATAGAGCCGCAGACAAAGTGGTACCAGCATAAAAAGTTACCCCTACATCTACCACTATCAAATAAGTAACAAAAGAATAAAAATATACATGAAAAGAAGGCCCCTCCAGGTAACAGTGCAGGAAAACTAGATATTCACATGCAGAATAAAATTAGGTATTACACAAAAATCAATTCATAATGGATCACAGATCTTAATGTAAGATCTGAAACACTAAAATGTTGAGACAGAAAACACAGGGAATAACTTTCTGAAACAACCCCAATAGCACAGGAAGCAGCCTCCGTAACCGGCAATGGGAACATAGGAAGCTACAAGGCTTCTGAACGGCAGAAGAAACAACTGGCAGGAATAAAGGTCAGCATGAAGAATGGACACAAGTCTGGAAAATCACCTCCAGCAGTGCATTAGAGAGGCTCGTGTCTAGAATAGACAAACAAAATAAGATTTCCCAATTACTACTGAATACATTCTCAAGACAGTAAGGCTGAAATGATGGCCCAGCAGTTAAGAACCCTGGTATTCTTTCTGAGAAACTAGGTTCGATACCCAGCACCCACATCGTAGCTCATAAACTGTCTATGGCTACAGTCCCAGAGGATCCATCCTCCTCCTCGGTCCCTGAGTGCAAAGCATGCACAAAAATGCAGACATAAATGCATATAAAAACCCTTGCACACAAAATTATTATTATTATTATTACTACTACTACTACTACTACTACTACTACTACTACACATTTTTAAATTGTATATATTCTAGATATTTGAAAAAATGTTCAACAGTCTTATCAATTTGGGAAATACAGTAGTGCTGAGATTCCAAAGCACCACAGAAAGAATTGGTAACACCAAGAAAACAGTAGCAAAAACATGCTGACAAGTGGGGGAGCAACCACTCCATAGGAAAAATAAGCAAGTATAGCCACTATGGAAATCAGTGTTGGAACTGCCACCTGACCAGACATAACCTTTCCAGGCATACAGAAGAAAAGTCTACATACGGCAGAGCTGTTTACTGACCGTGTTTGCAATACTCAAGAAACAGAACCTACCTAGATGCCTCATAAATTGATAAAAAGATAAAGAAAATGTGGTTAATGTGCACAATGGAATTTTATTTAGCCTTACAAAACACTGAAATGAAGATATTTACAGGAAATCCTATGTATTCCACAATTGTGCTAAGATAACTCTGACTTGGAACAGTCAACCACCACATTGTCTCCCTATGCAAATCCTAGATTTTAGTTCTTTTACAAGTATACTGGGGGGTGGGGCTGTCCTAGAACGGGTTCCTTGAAAGAGAAGAGACCTTAAGGAGGAGGAAGGTACATGACTTCAAGTCACAGAAGTAACAAGCTGCCAACGAGAAGGGAGGGAAGGGAACTGCAGAAGTGAGGAAACATGGGTCATGATGCACACATACATAAAGTTTTAAAAATAAGTGTAATAAACAAATTAAACTAAATAAAAATGAAGTTTCACAATTGCGTTATCTTTGTAGTGATTAAACAGCGTGACTAAAGCAACTTGGAATGGAAAGGGATTATTGGGCTTACACTTCCCATCACTGTTCATCATTGAAGAAGTTAGGACAGGAATTCAAACAGGGCAGGAACCTGGAAGCAGGAGCTGAGGCAGAGGCCATGGAGGGGTGCTCCTTATTGGCTTGCTCCTCAGAATTCATTCAACCTGCAATGTGACAGAACCCAGGACAACCACCTCAGAGGGGCCCTACCCACTATGGACTGGACCCTCCCCCATCAATCACTAATTAAGAAAATGATTTAACAGGCCTCACTTCAGCCTAATCTTAAGGAGTCATTTTCTCAGTTGAGGTTGTGACTTCTATGGTCACTCTAGCTTGCTTCAAGTTAACATAAAACTAATCAGCAAAGAAGATGAAATGACTATTTCAGATTTACAAAGGTAAAATAATAACCAACAGTCCTGCAGCATAAGAAACATTTTGCTAAGGCAGAACACAACACCAGATGGAGTCATTTGCCATACAGCAGAAAAGGGGGTGAGGAGAATGGTAATCCCTTACGTAGCACTTCAAGGTGGGTGGTTAAGTTTAAAGGCCTACACTATAGAGCTTGACCTAACAGTCCAAAGCAGTAAGGAGGCACAATGAAGTGTTTCTATTAATTCAAAGCAGAGACTGGAACTAGCTCAACAAGCAACTACTCAACATCATCCATAATCAGACCTCACATATAATCAGACTGAAACAAACTCAAGAGGGAAGCACACAGACTGTGCCAGTTCTACTACAGAAAGGTGAAATGACAGCAGAAACATCAGATAAGGCAGACCCTCAGAGCACAGAATGTGAGCAATAAATAATAAAGGGTCACCACAACACAGAAAAACCACTAAGCAGTCATAAACATCATCACATTACTTCAAAATAAATAAAGCAAAAACAAATTTCCACAAAGAAATAGAACTTGGGTCCCCAATGGCCGAGCAAGTTGAGCATCTGATTCTGAGTTACTGACTAAAGAGGTAACAGAAAAATCAGGAAACACTAAATAAAAGATTTGAATATTATCAAACAAATTGGCCTAACAGATGTGAGAACAGTGAAATAAAATCAGCAATCAGCATTGGAGAGATCTCAGGAAACTAAAATAATCAGAAACTGAATAATGTGCTCCTAAACACCAATTATTCCAAGAAAATACTAAGCTGGGTTGTACAGGCTTAAAATCCCAAGGACACAAGGCAAGACATCCAAGTTCCAGGCCAAACTAGGGTATGTTTAGACCTGTCTCAGAAGGGAGGATGGGGGTGATCAGGTGGTAGAAAAGTCTTGAGAGCTGATGCCCACAGAATCTATTATTACCCAGAAAAAAGTAGGTTGGATGTGTAGTTTGAGTGAGGCCCTGGTTTCAACCTCCAGGACCACTGAGAACACAGCTTATGTGTGTGTGTGTGTGTGTGTGTGTGTGTGCGCGCGCGCGCACGCGCACGCATGTGCACTCATGTATGTGCATGCATATACAGTGTATGTATACATGTATGTATATGTATGCAATTCAGTGGATGAGGAAAATGCCTTTATGTACAGCAGCTCTCTGTATTAGCTGGAGGACAGAATGGCTCACATCATGCAGCTCTGGAGAAGACAAGAGTATACTGCAAGGAATGAAGGTAGCATTCAAGGTCCTGAAGACCAAGACAGGCTGACGCTGACAGTAGGCAGCAGCTGTGTGAGAAGGATTTCAGCACAGCCAGCCCAAACAAATATTAATTCACTATAATTATATTTGATTTATTCCTGAATTTCCCTCATTGTTATCTGATTGAACCAATTTGGGATTAATTGTATGTAACAGATTTTAAGGCAAGTGAATGCAGTCTGGTGGTACTCTTTTATTTTTGAGCAGTAAAAAGATGTTCTGAGGTTCACAGCAGCTGAGAGAACATACTGCAGGCTCTGGGTGCAGCAGGATCTGCAGCAAGCCTGTTTGATGCCAACAGGACAAGGTGCCACTGCTCTGCTCCCTAATGTTGGTGAAATAAGTCATACTGAGTCATCTATGCTTAAAAATACCTCGTAGCTCCAAGTGGTGGTGCACGCCTATAATCCCTGATACCCCTGATGTAAGTAGGAAGGTCGGAAGTTCAAGGCCAGCCTTGGTTGGATACAGGATAGTTTCCTCCCACATTTGATACTCCACATGCTGTCTTTCATCTAGCCCTAACTGAGGGAGTATATTGCTTCCCTCTCTCTCTCCCCTCCCTCTCCCTCCCATACCCTCTGCGTTTTCTGTTTTCCAGGCAGCTTTCTGGAGAGTGGCTGGAGTTGATGCTCGTCTCTGCTTACATGCCCACACAGGCTGTTCTGTAATGATGACATTCACCCGCACAACCTTTTACAGCCTTGAGATCACTGCAGTTTTGTGACTACATATGTGGGTATATACAGTTACATGCCTGTAATCTCAGCCCTCAGAGGTAGAGAGAGGCAGAAGGATCAGAGCAAGGTCACTTTTAGTAACGCACGAGTTTAAGACAAGCCTGGAGTACTGATACCTTGTCTCTCACACACACAGTACAGGATGTAACAGGAGCAGCGCAGCTCTTCTGCACAGCACAGTGCAATGACAGTGCATGCACACAGGGAACAAGACCCCACTCAGGCCAACGAGTCAGGGCACAATTAAAAATCTGCATTATACTTTTTTTTTTACAAGTGCTACTTGTAGGAAGCAGCTCAGTAGCAAGAACAGGAGTTAAGCCAATAACAGGCCTGAAGGATAATGTGAACAGGAAAAGGCTACAGAGCTACAAATAACCCTAGCTGAATACCATACTATACAGAACACTGGACAGTCATGATCCTGAAAGCATACAAACCCAGGAACCAGCTGTAATAACCCTGACCACAACCAGCTTAGGTAAGGAAGGGGCATGTTGAGACTGTACTTCTAGGTCACATCACACACATGATGAGCTGTCGTCAGGCAAGGGAACTGAAGCAGGAACCATGCTGCTTGGTGGCTCACGGTCACACATACACATTCATTAATTGTCGGTACTATCTTACAATCGCTGCTGGTGACCAGTGTTTGCATGTGTACGTGTATGTTGCACATACACATACACACAGAACTAGACACCCAGAGACTCAGGGAGGGACTTGGGGATTTCAGAATAGGAACGGTCTGCCAAGATTCCTAAACCTAGAATGCAAAAAAACAGCAGCAAAAAGGAAAACAAAAAGAGGCTAGTTCTTCAACTGCAAAGTCAGCTTAAGAGCCTGGCCCCGGTGGGATTTCTCTCCCTGATTCACTTCGGAGGCACTCTCAGCTAGCTCACTGTACCACGCGCGCACAGCAAGTGAGCAAGCACACCACCAATTCAACGTGGAACGTTCAGTCATTCCTGGTTTTCTCTCATGTATGTACAGAAGTAGCATGCAATAGAAAATGACGAATTTAGCCTGGCACGGGGGTGGGGGGGGTGGGGGGGGGCACATACTTGTGACCCCCTCATAGTTGGCAGCTGAGGCTGGTCTGTGCTACTTGGAGACACCATTCCTTAAAATAAAACAGCAAAAAAGAAACAAACAAACAAAAATAGAAAATGCTAAATTTAAGATATAAAGACCCTAAGTGGTTTGAGAATGGTGCCAGCCCTATGTGCAACCTCCTCATGTTATGAAGCGCCATCAGAGTAACACACCATCTGACAGAGCCTCAGACTCTCTAGGACCAGCTCAAACTAGGGCATTTTTAAATGGATGCCACACAATTCAAAAGCAAGACAGAATCCTAATTGTAACCAAAATGTTTGGTTATGGCTGCTGTGATTTTTTTTCCTCAAACAGGTTTTAAAAAAATTTACTATGTCAGATAACAATGAGGTAGCTTAGTTTCTGTGATCCATTAAAAAAAAAAAAAAACTGTAAATTATTGCAAGCCCCATCCTCAATTAAAAAAAAAATTCCACCCCATGGCCAATGAGACGGCCGGCCCAGCAGGTGAGGGCACAAGCCTGATGGCCTAGGCTCCACCCATAATTAATAACTCAGACTGCCACAAGCACAGTGGCATGCACATCCGTGAGCAACTTCACAGGTACACACACTAAATATAGACCTTAAAAATGTCTAAAGAATCATAATCCTCTAAACACTTAATGAATCATGCACCAACAATAAGCATCATTTGTCAGGAAAGCAATTCAAAGTCAATACACACACACATATACACATACAAGCACATAAGCATACACATGCGCACACACGCACACACAGCTGAAAATACTAAGTATGAACAAAAGCAGACAGAGCACTGCTGACAGCATACTGACAGCTACTGTGCAGGTTGGAATAGCCACCTTGAGGCCCTTGACAGCTGGCCACTGAAGTTTACAGGCTATGTTGACGTACCATCAGTTCCATGTCTAATAAACTAAAAGGATGTGAAGACTGTAACATCCTGTAGTTTCACTCAGAACAGCACAAAACTGAAATCCAAAATGTCATTTCTACCCCAAGGACAACACCAAATGGTGGATGATCCCATGTAAGGAGGCAGGTACCAAGAGTACCAGGACAGCCTTTGCAGGGCCATGGTCACAGCAGTGCTAAGGAAACCTAAATCCTGAAGACACAAGGAGTGACCAGCCATCTGGTCACACACAGAGCTCAAGTCCCAGGAGCAGGGTTTTCTCTCTCTCAACCCTAGGAAGTCACATGAGTAATGCTAAGATGAGTCCAGTTGGCTGGGCTGTGATGGTGCATACCTTTAATACCAACACTGGGGGGAGGGGGGAAGGGGTGGAGGCAGATGGTTATCTGTGAGATGGAGTCCGGTCTGGCCTACAGAGTGAGTTCCAGGACAGTCAGGGTTGCACAGTGAAACCTTTTCTCAGAAAAACAACAACAACAACAACAACAACATAGATGAGTCAAGCTATCTTTCATCTGCAGGAGCAAGTCTGTGCTGGGCAGCCAACGGCCCAACAATGGTTCAAGGCACTTGTCAACACGAGGCACCAAAGCTATCACATATGTCTAGCTAGTAAATGCCGCAAGGGGGCAATCACCACACCCAAAATGCCAGTATTCTGCGATAATATCCACTATCCCCATATGAAGAGACTTCAAGGGAAGGAAATGTCAAATACCTGCCATCTCAGTCCATGCAAGTCAGCAGGCTGCTGTGGTTCTGAGCGGTGAATCATTTTCCCACTCCAGAAGACGGGTCATCTTGGGTCCTGTGCCCAAGAAGCTCCTGTTGATGACCAGCACTGACAGATAACATGGCACCACAGGCTGCACTACCAACTTGGGTAGCGCAATTGTCACCAAGGCCAATCTAATGCCATTACCTGGAAAAGAGCCGCTGCTGCTCACCAACCTCCCTCGGGGAAAAACCGATTGATCACCTTATGAAGACCTCAGGAGCCACAGCACTGCATTCTTGTAATCCCAGCATGCAGGAGGTAGAGAGAGAATGACCCTGAGTTCAAATCACCCTGGGCAACATAAAACACTGTCTTAAAACAATTTATATGCAACAGCAAATAGTCTCTGGACAGAGGACCCTAGCTCCAATTAGGACCTTTGTACAAGTAAAGCAAAGCACAGCCTGCGCAAGGTGGCATCCCTTGTATCCGGCAGCTTCTGCCCTAAAACTCTTAACACCCAGACTACTCTGGTCCACAATGGTGAAGTGAAAGCCTGTAGAAAAGAAGTAGGGGAGGAAAAATCAAACTATCTGGAAAGAGAGGTTGCTCGGAGAGAGGACACTGCTTGGCCCAGCACAGTGATGCAGCAAATTCCCAGCTACCCAGATGAAGTGGGAAGGCTGATTTCGCGCCTGGAGGAAGCACAGGTCTATTGTGGTCAGTGTGGTGGGAGCAGATGGCTCTGCTGGAGTGGCAAAGCAGTCATCACAGTCTTCACAGTACAAGCAAAAACCACACTTAAAAAAAAAAGTCAGACACAGATGTGTGCATGTGTGTATCTCACTGCTTGGTTTGGGGACCAGACTCATCACATAGTACACATTACCCTAGAACTACATATGCTCTTAAGTCTCAGTCTCCGAGAAAGGCTGACATTTCCGGCAGGAGCCCCTATGCTTGCTTGATCATACTCATTTACGTAAACTAAACTTACAGACATGTGGCAAAAAAGGAAAACTGACTGGGCATGTGGCCTGAGGGAATGAGGGTACAGAAATACAGCCTAGTGTGGGTCAGATAGCATCGAGCCAGATAAAGCTGTCAGAACAAATCAGGGCTGGACACTTACCATCTGTTCATTTTACTAAAGTAAAATTATCTTCCGCTACAACATTTACTGAGCCGCACATATGTGAGCCCAGCACCTCGACCGCTGCACAGTGCAGCTGAAGTGCTGCACTACAAAGAGAGGGGAGCAGCATGTTCTTGGGCCTGAGGGCCAGGATCCAAACAAGCTTTGATATTAATGAACTACCAAGAATATTTTGTTAAAATGGAAAACAGGCTAAGGTAGCACCCAAAGAAATGAAATATTTAGATATAAATCCAAACTACAAGAACCAAGTAAATGAGATGCTCCCCTGTCTACAGATAGGAATAATCAATACTATCAAGACAATATCAACATCCCAAACTGAAAAAAGGATTTAATTTAATCCTGGCCAAAATCCTGACAAGTTAGTCTGTGAGTATTAACAAACTGAAGCCAAAACTTTTATGTAAGTTTATACGCAAAAGTTCCAGAATAGCCAATTTAATATTGAGGAGAGAAACCTGGACCTCAAGACATAGGCTGTACTAAGCAAGACTGGGAAACTAGTGAAGGAGGAAGAGCAACGCTTCCAAAACACGCAGGCACAACGGCCACCATGCTGCACAGGTTCTTTCCAACAAATGCTGCATGTGATTACAATAATAAGGAATCCTGGTGATTAAGAACATGGGCTATGAGGGCTGGAGAGATGGCTCAGCGGTTAAGAGCACTGACTGCTCTTCTAGAGGTCCTGAGTTCAAATCCCAGCACCCACATGGTGGCTCACAACCATCTATAATGAGATCTGATGTCCTCTTCTGGTATGTCTGAAGACAGCTACGGTGTACTAACATATAATAAATTAATTTTAAGAAAAGAACATGGGCTGCTTTTCTAGGGTACCCGCAAGTCCCAGCATGCACTCAGCAGCTCACAACCACCTCTAACTCTAATCTCTGGGGATGTACCGTCCCTCTCCTGATCTCACATACCAAGTCAAATACTTGGTGCACTGAGACAGAGAGAGGAGCGGAAGGGAGGGGAGGGGAGGTTATTGTAAATAAACAATATTGAAATCCAGACACAGACCTCAATTCATCACAGCAGTGGAGCAGATTGATACCTAAAACTGAAACATAGAACTATTTAAAATTTCTCAAAGATAAAGAACCCAAGACATCAACAGATCAGAGAACAAATTCATGATGGAGAGACAACAGGTAATCAGGACTTCATGTAAATAAACATCTTCTGCTCTGTAAATGACAATGTCTGCAGAATGAGAAGAGGTTACAAAACAACAGAGAAATGTTTGCAAAATATATCAGATAAAAGATGACTAACCAAATATACAGAGAGCCCATTTTCCCAGTAGCTGGGGCTCAAAAGTCAGGCACGCAGTAAGAACTACAAAACTCATTAATAAGAAAACAGTTGGGGCTGGGAAGATGGCTCAGTCATTAAGGCACTCATGGCACGAAACAAGAAGCCCACTGCCTCAGAGAGCTTGCTGGCCAGCCAGTCCAGCTTAATCAGTGAGCTCCAGGGTCACCAGCCTCAAAAGTGAGCAATGCACTTATTTGAATTCTGGCCACAGCACTAGCAAGGATGCCCATGTGCAAACACAAAATAAATAAATGTAAAAGAAGGAAAAGGATACATATAAAGGTATTAAGCATATGGAAAATATTCAGTATCGTATACTGATCATGAAAATAAAAATTAAAATGTGACACTGCCACACACCTATGGAAACAGCCCAAATCAAGACACAAGGCACCACCAACCACTGGGAGGATTCTTTCTGTGAGACAGTATGTTCTTGTGGTTGCTTGAAATACAACAGAGACACTTTCGAAGACTTCTTTGTTGATCCTTATAAAACAATACACCTAACACATATTCCAACAATTATGCTACTTGAGGTTTACATAAACTCACACACACATATGTCTATGCAAAGACCTACACATGGATGTTTCTAGCAGCTTTATTCCTAACTACTCAAACTTAGAGCTAACCAAGATAATCAGTAGGTCACCAGATACAGACATGCTCATGCAGACAGTAGTATATTCTGCATATAAAAAAAGGTGCTATAAACAGATGAGAGAAGATAGGAAGGCGATTTGAAAGCATTAGTACTCTAAGAAGCGATTCTGAAAAGGCCACGCACTGAATCACCAGTGTTGTATACATAGCCTGAGAAAAGCCAAACAATGGAGACCAAACAAAGATTGCAGATGGCCAGGGTCGGGGAGATGGGGGATCGGGCAGGGAGATGCTTCACATAATCCTGTATGGCAGACACACATCATGACATATTTGTCAAAATGTACAATGGACAGCAGCTTGACATGGAACTCTGGGTAATACTGACTGGCCACTGGGAGCAAAGCGTAAGGCAGGGACTTCTGACTTTGCTGTAAACCTAACAGACCTATGCAACCAATTCTTTTAAAAACATTGTTACAGACCAAAACCTCATAATTACTACTCTCAAGTTACATGAAGTAAGAAATTAACAACTTCCATTGCTTTTTAATGTAAGATGAAATAAAAATATATATAAATATGATAGCAGGCACGGTGTATCATGCAAAACAAAGTGCCTCTCATAAGTCAATAAGTCAACAACTAACCAGTCAGTCTGTCTGTCTGTCTGTCTTTGTCTCTTTTCAGGTCTCACACACAGTGGGCAATTGCTCTGCCTGATCACTTCCTGAACCACCACCCCTTTGTTTTATGTAAAAGTTTTAAATTAGATACATTCAAAATATCAACCAAACAGCTGTACCATTCTCTGTCGGGTCTGCAGTTACAGAATGGTTTTCAGTTAACAGAGCAATTCTCCCACAGCAGGTGCATCAGAGACAACCTAAAAGCTACCCCACATGCAACTAGGATATTCTATGCACCAACAATAGCTTTAATCTACATGACAATCACAGCCCAATTCTGTCATGTCAGGTTACTGGCTATGGGAAATATCGCCATACTTATGTTTTATAGACACTACCACCAACAACAACAGCCTGGTTTAAAAACAAATTTTACCAACTTATATTTCAATGTTTTCTCTTTTAAAGGCATAAGCTGTACACAGAGGTGTTACATACTTTATAGTAAAATACAAAACAAAAGTGTGCTGAAACCTATTTCATCTTCCTCTTCCTTCTCTCCCTATGGTTTCTAGCCATGGGGCTCCTCAGGTCTGCAGAGTATTCCCCTCCAGCTCAGGAGGTTCAGTTGTCTTTCCTCAAGCTCTGCCCACCTCTGCCACAGCTTCAGGTCTCCCCCCACCTGGCTCCTCTCCAAGGCTGGTTGGGACCTCACATGGCACCCAGTGCTGCCACTTGTGCCCCATGGCATTTACACAAAGAGCACACATGGTGGGAGGAGGGGCAAGGAGAAGAGAGAGAAATAATGTAATTATATTGTAATTAAATTAAAAAGAACACATAGGACCAATTTTTTGTTTTTCTTCAGTGAAACAGAAAGCCCATGAATCTTTTCTATAAAATTATATTTAACTGTCCACATGGCTACACAAAATTCTAAGAAATACTTCAAATAAAAATTAAAATTAAAGAAGTTAAGAAATAATAATTTTCAAAATGCTCCAAAATACAACTCCCTGAATGAACAGTTTCCCTGCCTCCTGGTATCCCTGCACACAGGCAGCCACCATACCCTCTGTTTACAGAATTGTGCATGTTTATCAAAGAATCAACACACTTCTTTAAATTATCTGAATGTAAAAATTAAAATCCCAACTACTTCTGAATTTACCAAGTAAATGTAAAACTTCTATTATTTGATTTAAAATTATTTTAGGCATTCATGCAACAGTAATCTTTAACTACTTTGGTGTCTCCAGAAGAGAGGTGCTGCATTGGTGAGTGAGGTGCTGCAATGGTGAGCGAGGTGCTGCAATGGTGAGCGAGGTGCTGCAATGGTGAGTGAGGTGCTGCAATGGTGAGTGAGGTGCTGCAATGGTGAGCAATGGTGAGCGAGGTGCTGCAATGGTGAGCGAGGTGCTGCAATGGTGAGAGAGGTGCTGCAATGGTGAGAGAGGTGCTGCAATGGTGAGTGAGGTGCTGCAATGGTGAGAGAGGTGCTGCAATGGTGAGTGAGGTGCTGCAATGGTGAGCGATGGTGAGCGAGGTGCTGCAATGGTGAGCGAGGTGCTGCAATGGTGAGCGAGGTGCTGCAATGGTGAGCGAGGTGCTGCAATGGTGAGCGATGGTGAGCGAGGTGCTGCAATGGTGAGCGAGGTGCTGCAATGGTGAGTGAGGTGCTGCAATGGTGAGCGAGGTGCTGCAATGGTGAGAGAGGTGCTGCAATGGTGAGCGAGGTGCTGCAATGGTGAGCGAGGTGTTGCAATGGTGAGTGAGGTGCTGCAATGGTGAGTGAGGTGCTGCAATGGTGAGTGAGGTGCTGCAATGGTGAGCGAGGTGCTGCAATGGTGAGTGAGGTGCTGCAATGGTGAGCGATGGTGAGCGAGGTGCTGCAATGGTGAGCGAGGTGCTGCAATGGTGAGCAAGGTGCTGCAATGGTGAGTGAGGTGCAAGGTGCTGCAATGTTGAGCAAGGTGCTGCAATGGTGAGCGAGGTGCTGCAATGATGAGCGAGGTGCTGCAATGGTAAGGGAGGTGCTACAATGGTGAGTGAGGTGCTGCAATGGTGAGCGAGGTGCTGCAATGGTGAGCGAGGTGCTGCAATGGTGAGCGAGGTGCTGCAATGGTGAGCGAGGTGCTGCAATGGTGAGCGAGGTGCTGCAATGGTGAGCGAGGTGCTGCAATGGTGAGTGAGGTGCTGCAATGGTGAGTGAGGTGCTGCAATGGTGAGCGATGGTGAGTGAGGTGCTGTAATGGTGAGTGAGGTGCTACAATGGTGAGCGAGGTGCTGCAATGGTGAGTGAGGTGCTGCAATGGTGAGTGAGGTGCTGCAATGGTGAGTGAGGTGCTACAATGGTGAGTGAGGTGCTGCAATGGTGAGTGAGGTGCTGCAATGGTGAGTGAGGTGCTGCAATGGTGAGCGATGGTGAGCGAGGTGCTGCAATGGTGAGAGAGGTGCTGCAATGGTGAGAGAGGTGCTGCAATGGTGAGAGAGGTGCTGCAATGGTGAGAGAGGTGCTGCAATGGTGAGTGAGGTGCTGCAATGGTGAGCGATGGTGAGCGAGGTGCTGCAATGGTGAGCGAGGTGCTGCAATGGTGAGCGAGGTGCTGCAATGGTGAGCGAGGTGCTGCAATGGTGAGCGAGGTGCTGCAATGGTGAGCGAGGTGCTGCAATGGTGAGCGAGGTGCTGCAATGGTGAGTGAGGTGCTGCAATGGTGAGTGAGGTGCTGCAATGGTGAGTGAGGTGCTGCAATGGTGAGCGAGGTGCTGCAATGGTGAGCGAGGTGCTGCAATGGTGAATGAGGTGCTGCAATGGTGAACGAGGTGCTGCAATGGTGAGCGAGGTGCTGCAATGGTGAGCGAGGTGCTGCAATGGTGAGCGAGGTGCTGCAATGGTGAGTGAGGTGCTGCAATGGTGAGAGAGGTGCTGCAATGGTGAGCAAGGTGCTGCAATGGTGAGCGATGGTGAGCGAGGTGCTGCAATGGTGAGCGAGATGCTGCAATGGTGAGCGAGGTGCTGCAATGGTGAGCGAGGTGCTGCAATGGTGAGTGAGGTGCTGCAATGATGAGTGAGGTGCTGCAATGATGAGTGAGGTGCTGCAATGGTGAGTGAGGTGCTGCAATGGTGAGTGAGGTGCTGCAATGGTGAGTGAGGTGCTGCAATGGTGAGTGAGGTGCTGCAATGGTGAGCGAGGTGCTGCAATGGTGAGCGAGGTGCTGCAATGGTGAGTGAGCTGCTGCAATGGTGAGTGAGGTGCTGCAATGGTGAGCGATAGTGAGTGAGGTGCTGCAATGGTGAGCGAGGTGCTACAATGGTGAGCGAGGTGCTGCAATGGTGAGCGAGGTGCTGCAATGGTGAGTGAGGTGCTGGAATGATGAGCGAGGTGCTGCAATGGTGAGCGAGGTGCTGCAATGGTGAGTGAGGTGCTGCAATGATGAGTGAGGTGCTACAATGGTGAGTGAGGTGCTGCAATGGTGAGCGAGGTGCTGCAATGGTGAGTGAGGTGCTGCAATGGTGAGCGAGGTGCTGCAATGGAGCCTCACCAAACAGCCACCTTCCCAGCCAGCCGGGAACTTAAAGCCAACTTTTTCCAACTTACAGAATTGACCACTTCTTATTTGAGGATACTTGAATTACTAAAATTTACCTACACATTTGTATATACATTGTATGTATGTATCCCATGAAAATGAAAACTCCATTTCAGGTGGTTAGGAGTTACACTTGATTAGCTTCTTGAATAAAACTGCTTATTAATAATACTAAATAGAGATTCCATCACTTCATATGCTCCTGTCGTACAAGATGAAGCCTGTGAAGTCTACCTCTTTAAAGACTTTTAAATCTAAATTTATCCCTTTGGTAGCCTTTAGAAGAAAAATTATAATGACTATGTAGCCACAAAGAAGAAAAAAAACCAAATCTCTTTTACAATTACTTGTTTAAAAATACAACTTTATTATGTTCAGAATCAGAATGAGAAACAATCAAGCCATGTTACAGAAGAAACAATTAAGGAGTGAAACCAGGTGCTAGAAAGATGGCTCAGAGAACCAAGTCCCACAAAAGTGAGGAAGGGAATGAGGAGCCCTAGAACTCACGTAGAAGTCCGTTCAGGAGGCAGTGAGGAGAGCCACAGAGCCGCTAGCTAACTACAGAGCTCAGTCAGTAAGTTCCTGCTCAGTGACTGAAACTGACCATAACTGAGGACACGCAGCATCCACCTTGAACCCCCACACATGCACACATACATACATACATGCAAGTCTATACATATAGACAGCACACAAAAGTTAAAAATTCTTTAAAAAAAGAGAGTTCAAGCCAAGAGAGACAGTCATGAGTTTCACAAGCTGTCAATAGTGGCTTAAAAGGAATATATATATTAGCTTGATTTAATTTTGCTTCCTGGGTTAAAATCAATGTTCTGATCATTCCAATAGAAAGGACACAGGAACTTTTAGAGAAGGAACTGAACTAGTGGGTTTGGAATAGGAAACAGAAGATTAGACCAGGATACTACTGTTTATGAAAGAAAGTGCTAGTAGAAAGAAAGCTACAGGTAATGTGTGCCTTTAATCCCAGCACTTGGTAAGTGTGATGGTTTGAATATGCTTGTCGCAGGGAGTAACACTATTAGATTTGCCTTTGTTGGAGTAGGTGTGTCACTATGGGCATTGGCTTTAATAAATAGCCTTGTCCTAGCTGCCTGGAAGCCAGTTGTCTCCTAGCTGCATTCAGATGAAGATGTAGAACTCTCTGGTCCTCCTGAACCACCATGCCTGCCTAGATGCTGCCATCCCCCACCTTGATGATAATGGACTGAACCTCTGAACCGATAGGCCAGCCCCAATTAAATGTTGTCCTTATAAGACTTGTCTTGAACTGGGCGGTAGTGGCGCATGCCTGTAATCCCAGTACTTGGGAGGCAGAGGCAGGCGGATCTCTGAGTTCGAGGCCAGCCTGGTATACAGAGTGAGTTCCAGGACAGTCAGGGCTACACAGAGAAACCCTGTGTCAAAAAAAAACCAAAATAATAATAATAATAATAATAATAATAAATAATAATAATAAATAAGTAAATAAATAGATAAGACTTGTCTTGGTCATGATGTCTCTTCACAGCAGTAAAACCTTAAGACAGGAGGAGAGGTAGGAGGATGCCTGTGTACAAGGCCAATTTGGTCCATGTAGTACAGGGCTACATAGTAATAACTTGTCTCACAAAACCAAACAGGAGCCAGAAGAACAGAAGAACACCTTACAACAATAGTATCACATTGTAGCCAAATAGACAAAAGAAATCTACACAGTAGCACAGAGGCATGCCAGAGTGGATAAACAGAAACACTCTCTTAAAAAGGAAAAAAAAATTCAACTATTCCATGAAGTCATGGGGAGGTCAAACCAATCCAACCACTTCCCAGAAAAGACCTACTGTGAGTGCAGGAGCTACCAAGCGAATTGTTACAGAAATAAAGGTCATTTGTATCTCTCCACAGTTATATTCTTTGTGAGCTGAAAACTGACTGGAGGCTTTACAAAGCAGAACACTGGATCTCCCATGAGCTGAGCCTCCACAGGGAGCACAAAGAACAATCGCTACCCAGGGACAACACCTGGACATGGGAGCGGAATCAAGTGATCAGCTTTAGAATCATCTACGTGTGAACCCTAGATGGGACAAAATGAAATAACAACATTTGAGATTGCCCCAAGTACCCATAGCCTCAGTCCAAAGAAAATCAGACAAAGAAATAGTCCTCAAAACTGTCATGACATCAGAACAAAGAAGGAAATCCCAAGAAATCAGGAGCCAAGGAGGCAGAAAACACAGCACAGGATCCCGAAACATCAGTGATCTGGGAACTACTGGAACAAGGCAACTAAATGTACAAAGGAAAGTTACCCTGCCTCTGCACTGTTCTTACTCAAACCTAAAACTCATCACAAAATAAGAAAAATGCACAGTAGTAAATGTACACAACAAGTGTGTGTAATTATAATCAAGTATAAATAATTCAGGAAAAATTTAAAAACTTTAGTTTTGCTTAAAAATTTTAGCTGTGGCTCTGAGGTAAGATGTTTGTCTCTCAGACAAGGATCTGTTCATACCCAGCACTCCAAAAGACAAAAACAACAGACTTTTAAACTACTGTTATGGTAGCAAGCCTGTAATCCTAGCACTTGGGATGTGAAGGCAGGAAGCTTCAGTACTCAGGTCAAGGCCATCTGAGCACATCAGATTCCACCTCCAAAAAAATGGGGGCGAGGAGTGGAACAAAGGTAGGAGGGAAGGAAGGAAGGAAGGAAGGAAGGAAGGAAGGAAGGAAGGAAGGAAGGAAGGAAGGAAGGAAGGAAGGAAGGAAAGGAGGGAACATTTCTAAAGTGAGTAAGCTCAGTAACAGTTACACCAACTAGAAACAGTCCCTAGCTCAGTCTAGCTCTGGGAGGCAGACCTCAGATGAGGGCTCCTCACTCTTCACCGGCCTGCAGTCTCTCCAAGTCCCTGACCTTCTACTTAGGTTCTGTTCATAACCCAATGGGACATTGGGTCTTTCTTTCCCTACTCCCCAAAAATGGAGGTGCGACGAAAGCCAGAGAGCACAGCCAGCTTTCTTTGCCGAAGTCTTTCTTTACTGCCTCTGTAATTGTTTACAGTTTCATACATATATTCAATGGAGTTCAACTACTCTAACCCCCATCCTCTCTTGACATCCGCTTGTAAACTCCTGCCCACACTAGTTCTTCCCTGTAAGAGATTCTTCCAGAGTCTTGTCTTCTCTGTTTTACTGTGTGATGCACAGAATTCAATTTAATGGGGAGCATGATATGGAAGTATCCAACAGAGGCTGTTAAGACCCCAGTGGTATCTGCAGACATCAGAACACAGATGACAATATAGCCAGAACATGTGTCCTCATGCACTCCTACCACACACTGTACCAAATGAACTTCCTTGCTCTGTGCAGAATTAGTGTCCTTCCCACCTCACACCAAGTGCCCAGCTGACACCCTGCTGTTCTGCTTAAAACAATCCTCCCAGATCTCTCTCACAGAAAATGCCGTGGGCAGGCAGAAGCTCTCCTGCCTCCACGTTCAGCCCCTTCCCTGTCACCTTAAGACAGAAACTGAAGCACTGGCCAGAGAAGCCAAGCGGGAGGTCTATGCTGCATGCACTTTTCCTGCCTTTTACCACCACAAGTCACTCCTGTCCTTGACTCAGAAACAGTCTCGCCATGTGCAGACTATCACTTAGTTAGAAGGGCCATCTCCTGAGACTTTCAGTACTTAAACTTTTACACACCTACAAATAAAAGTGATTTTGCTTTAAAAATTACAAATGCAAAAAAGCATTTCCTCCAATTATTTAATATATTTTAATGCAATGTTTCTAAAATGTACACAGAGCAATGTGAATTTTTAATATTTAAACACAGTTTGATTTTCAAAATCATCCTGCCAATTATGCATTAGTGAAAAAAATCATTCTCAGGCATGAGTTTGGTTGGTTGGTATTTCAGGAGTCTCTATAGTTTAAGAGGATGTGCCTAATTCTCATGAAATGAATGAATACAAGTTTCTCTTCAGCTAGCTATAATCTTTGAGGTTAATTTTAATTGAGCTATCAGAGAAATGTTTCAGTACCATACATCTTCCATATAATCTGACCAGCATGTTTAGGTCATGTATGTAATTAAAGGGCTGGGAGCAATGAAATGCCAAGGACAAGTCAGAGTCCAGGATGGTAAAAAAACAAAGCAAAGAGAATTCCCAGGAGGCAGCCAGGCGTGGTGGCTCACTGCGCACATCCCACAAGTGAGGTGAGGGCAGCAAGAGGGCGGATCACCCCAACCTTGCAGTTAGCCTGGGCTACGAAGCTGCAGGCTACCATGGGACAGAGTAACCCCCCCCCCCCCCAATAAAAGAAGAAAACTAAATGCCTTAGGTCATTGCAGACTTATTTTACACAGCAATTCATTCTACTCTGGTGAGTTGAGTATTCCCTTAAATTTTTTTATATACTGATTTAAATATAGAGGAAAGAGGGCTGGCGAGATGGCTCAGTGGTTAAGAGTGTGCACTGGTCATATAGAAAACCAAGTCTGGTTGCCAAAACCCAAGACAGGCAGCTTCCGTCCTGCTTCAGCAGGGGCTCTGAAGCCTCTGGCCTCCATGAGGAGCTGCACTCACATGCACGAAAGCACGCGCAAAAATAAATACAGACACATTACCATAACATAAATAGAATAATTTATTTCTTCCAAAACAGGGCTTCTCTGTATAGCCCTGGCTGTCCTGGAACTCTCTCTGTAGACCAGGCTGGCCTCAAACTCACATAGAGATCCACCTCTCTCTCTCTCTCTCTCTCTCTCTCTCTCTCTCTCTCTCTCTCTCTAAGTATTGGGACTAAAGTCTTAATTAGATTTTCTTCATCAGAAATTATAATGTCCCCGATATTTGTATAAAGAACCTGCTGCCCTGTTCTTTGTATAAAGAACCCTAAGTGCCTTGAGTGCCATCACATCCCTACTGCGGAGTGTCTTCTGAGACAGTCCCCATCAGCACCCTATTCCCTAGATAAATGGAAGAAAATCACAGATGTTATCAAAAAAAAGAACCCTCAGTCTTCATTTCAAAAATGGTTTATTTGAAAAAGCTGGGTGACAGAACAGAAGAGATAAATGTCACTTCTGAGTTATGACAACCTTAAGTAACATTCAGAGCTAAAGGTCCAGCCTTCCAGCTATAAATGGCTACCTCCATCAGTCCCCAAGCTCATCTCCTCCAGCACCTGGGAGCTACAATTTCTAATACAACTATGGGATCCCTTCTCCAGCTGTACCGCTCAGAGCCCTTCAGGGATTTTCCAGGTAAAGTAAAGTAGTCCTTATAGTCAGATACTGTCATTATACTTCCAAGTCAGTAAAGGACCAGACTATTATGAAGGAGTAAAAATAGCTAGACTGTTGTGTCAAGACATTCCTGGTACTCAGGTCTGGTTCTAGCTATACAGACAGCCCAGCAAGCCTGCTGCTCTTCCCTAAGGGAGTAGTAATTCAGTAAGAGTGTATATTCCCTATGTTTATAAGGTCCCTTCTTGAATACACCCTTTTGAAAGCTTGCTTTGGGCTTCTATATCACAGCTCACCTGCATTATGAATCACTGCCAACTTTAGGAAGTAGATCGGACTTAAACACCACCACCTCCCAGGTAAATGTAGCTAAAAGTAACCTCTGTCAATATAACTAGCAGTTTTAGCCCACATCCTATTTTACTGAATGATGAAATAGCTGGATTGAAAGAAATGAAATGTAACTTGTTGATATCTAGTATCTTAGCACAACTATTTTAGTACCAGTTCTTTTTTTAAAGGATTATTTATTTTTATGTACATTAGTATACCATTGCTCTCTCCAGACACACCAAAAAAGGGTATCAGATCCCATTACAGATGGTCATGAGCCAACCTGTGGCTGTTGGGAATTAAACTCAGGACCTCTGGAAGAGCAATCAGTGCTCTTAATCACTGACCCATCTCTCCAGCCCCTAGTGTCAGTTCTTAAACTATCCCTTTACCTATTTTTTTCCAGACTGATTCAACTACTGAGAACTAGCTGCAAACATTATGAAAATACCCATGCAATCGCACCTCCTCTAGTCCACCCTAAATGCCAGCTTCTTAAAGAGCTGTTACACATCCCACAAGAAAAGTAAATCAATTTAAAGCTATCGGCGGGTCAAAAAGAGTCAGTGGGCATCAAAACAGTAACTAAACACCTGCAAGTCCTGTCCCAGGTACTGGGACAGTGACAGGGGAAACCGACCCCATGCCTGCTCACATCAAGTTTAAATATGCAGAAGGAGAAGGTGCCACTAGAGGAGGATCTGCCATAAAAAAGAGTAAGACTCTTCCTTAGTCCAGAAACCTCAGGGTCGCATGGGTGAGCACTAACTACAGCACTGTACACTCCCATCTCAGGGCAGAGCCTGGTAGGAGGAACTAAGCAGCTAAGACAGGAGCAAACATCCCTGGGTATGGAGCTGCCAGGGTTGGCCAGGTGATGCCAGAGGGGAAGTCACTGTCAAGTGTGACATGCAGTCAAGAAAAGGCAGTCGCATACTAAATAACAACTGACCCCACTTTGCGTTTTATTTATTATTTTTTGGTGCTGGTAGTGATGGTGGTCTTGGTGTTGTTTTGTGTGCCATCATCTCACATGGTGCACACAGGCTGACTTGAATTTCTGACCCTCCTGCTACCACCTCCTAAGTGTTAGCATCACAGGTATGGACCACTGTACTCAGCCTTTTTGTTTGTTGGTTGAATTTTTGAGACCAAATCTCACCATGTATCCCTAACTATCCGGACTCACTATGTAGACCTGGCTAGCTATTAATAGGGTGCAATCCTCCTGACTCTGCCTTGTTGAGATTACAGATTGTGGCCCCTTTGAGAAAATAGAACGGGAAAGCAACATATAAACACACACCTCCACAGCACCGCAGAGCAGCACAAGAAGGGGTTTCTGCTACATATTCTCAACGCAGCTCGGATTAGAGGGAAACTCCAATTTATGCAAAATGAAATGCTGAAGACAAATGGAATTTAATACAGAAAAATGGGACATTCAAAACCCATGCAACTGAGGAGGCTAGGCTGACTCCATGACAGGCTTCAGTTGGCAGTGAAGGAGACTGGACCTAAGTCTGCTTCCAAGAACTGGGCAACTCCAGGCAAGTCCAGGCCTCAGAAGCAGCCCTGGCCTGAGACAAGGACAATGGGTGAGCAGCAGTGTCCAGACATCCCCCAACAAGTTTCCTGCCCACACAACCAACAGATTACCATAAGGGTCACCTACCCTGTAATTCCCTAATGTGCTTTAAATCAGGCCTGCATGCTCTCCATTCTGGTAACGGGAAACCCCAGCATGCTGGACTTTACAGAATAAAACATTGCCTTTACATACCATTTGCGTCCAGGTATCATTCTTTAGCGAATCATGGACCCTTACACAACTTTAAAACAAATATTACCAAAATTAACAATCCAAATTAAAACACTAATAAAAATTTCAGTGGCTAATTTCTCATGCGAAAAATGTTTAATTTCAGGTAGAAAAACAAAAACCAGACTGCTTGAGACTGCTGAACAAGACTGGAGCAGAGAAGCCAATCCCAGGGGTGCCGATGCAGGAAGACAAAACGCCCGGAGCCCTTAGAGTAATCCCAGTACAAGGGAGGCCGAAGCTGGGGCAGGGGCATAACTGCAAATGTGAGGCCAAACTAGTCTACATATCATTCTCCAGGCCAGCAGGATTATAGTGTGCGACGCTCTCCCAAAAGGGCAAAGGGGGATGGGAGGGGAGACACTGGAAAGCTGGCCATCCAAACACCCCTGGAAAGGAAGAACTCAGAAGCCTCCTGAGTTGCTATGGTCCATGAGCTCTCCTGATGCTACTCAGGCAAAGCAAGAAGCAGGAGGAGAGGGTGCAGAAGCAAGCCAGGGCAGCTGTCTTGTTACAGCCACAGAACTTCCCTGTTTTAACACCCTCAGCCGCTTGAGCCTATCCTCAAATTTCCACTGTACTTAAACCCATGCGAAATATGTGGTCTTTTGCAAGGAAAGGAAGTTAATAAATCAAATGATTCCAAACTGTCCTTTATTCCTTAACTCGGCAGCTTTCGTACCACTATCCATACTGACAATTGAAGCCTCACGCAGATTCAAACCACAGCTAGTAGGTTACATCATGTACACATGTGTGACGCCATATGTGCATGTGGGCATGAAGTGCCACCGTGGGCATGAAGTGCCACCGTGGGCATGAAGTGCCACCGTGGGCATGAAGTGCAGGTGAGAGGACAACTTGGAGAAGTCTTTTCTCTCATTCCAACATGTGAGTCCTATGGACTCAGGCTATGAGTAAGCAACCTTACCTCACTGGCCAACATTATACTGTCTCAGATGGGGGGAGCACTTCTCAACTTGTAGAAATCATCTATGCCACTTTGTCAGAACAAAGGGAACAACAACCTAGCAGGGTACCATCCACAAGACTGAGTCATCTGACAAACACAAGACAGACAAAGGAGTCAGGAAGCGCGGCAGCCTGCTCTGCACAAGAGCGGGCCCACAAAGGAAGGAGCCTGAGAATTAAAGAGTTCCAAAGCACATCCACAAGAGAGCAGAGTGCGCTACAAGGGCTCAACTTAGCTACCTAGAGGGACAGGGACTACAAAAGAGCCCAAAGGACTACATTTCCCCTGACTGCCATATAGAGCAACACTAGGACAAAGTTCCAGCACAGACTTCTCATGGCAATATCCCTTCCTAATTTAAAATTTACTGGTGAATTTTTAATTCTTTGAAAATATCAGTGAAGAACTGTGGCAGTCACTTTAGTCCATTTGTAAACTGGAAGCCCTGTCTTCTCAAATGCAGATCTGCCTCTGAAGAAATAATCAAGATGTTTACTTCTGAGGGATTATTTGAAAATGCCAGATCCTGGCAGCTCAGCTAATGTCTCACCCACACACCCCTCTACTCCACACACCTCCAGTCTTGGGATTACCTAGGAAGAATGCATCAATAGCTAAGGACCTGGCCAGCTCACAACCGCGGGAGCCACTCTTATTTCTCCCAACTCTGAGCCTCTTCTCTTCCACCGGTTTTGTTGCCACTCAGAACTATGAAATGAAGGAGCTCTGCCTAGTCAACGTTCAACACAGACCCGGGAAGAAAGTAAAGTTCCTTCCATGACAGAGCAAGGGACTCAAGAGCCAGCGGGACACAGAATTAACGATTTGTCCACTGCATACCCTCACAGCCGTACATGGACACCAGAATGAAAGGGCAGGCCACCTGGGAAGAACAGGGAGTCAAGAACCAACACAGAAGACCACACAATGACTCAATCAGCAGCCTCAGGTCCACAGCTTCTGTACCCAGGCTTTAGGAATATTCCCGGTTTTAACAGTATATCTGAGCTATTCCTAACTGCCGTCCCCCCCCCCCCAAAAAAAAAAAAGATTCTAGAGGTGGCCCAACCTTCAAATCAGGACACCCAAGCAGAGCCTGATAATCTTATACTTTGAACACCATGAGTCAGAGGGGCAAAGATCTGCTAGACCAACCTCTTTCCTGGGCTTTTATGACCTTCAAAGAGATAATGTTCTGGAAGGCCCAGAACCCCTCCCCTCATTTGGAAAGCCTCACCAATTCAGTATGAGCAGTGACTGCAGCTTGAACTTGATCAGGGGCTCCAGGGGAAACACTAGTAAGACAAGTGTCCTCAAGAAGGCCCTACCTGCTTACAAATAAACCAGGACAACTAAATCAAGGACATGTCTGCAGACAATTGGTCTAGAAACCAGTACCAGCTCATAGACTCCAAGGCAAGACTTTCAGGGAAAGCCAGGCACAGTGACTCACTTAGGATGCCAACACTCTGGAGGCTGAGGGAAGAGGATCAGCTCAGGACTAGCCTGGACTACATAAGAAAGTCAAGGGCACAGAACAATAAATATGGCCAGAATTGGTCTGTGTTCTATCATTCAGAATGTCAACTTTCTTCCTATTCTGAATACTGATCCTAAACTCATAAACATAATTATATTTCTAATTTTATTTCCTCAAATCCAGTTCCCAAATTCACTGACTAATAAAGTATTGTTAAATATTATAATCAATTTATAGGTTTAAAAAGCATGGTCATCAGACATACAGAAATGAAGCTGTGACTGCTCACTTTCACCACACTGCAGTGTTATCTAGGCTGCTGCAGAAGAACGTCCTCAACAGGAGTTACGCGGCCGTGAACTCAATGTGCTATGATAATAACTAGCCTGGTAAGATGCGCCTATAGGTCAATAGCAGCACATTATGTTACAAGGGTAGCCAGTGGCTTTTTTTTTTTTCTTTTCTTCCTTTAATTGGCTTCAGAGCCAGTTCCACAGGAAGAAACTTCTATCTGGCACCATAAGTTTAACCAAGAACCCATGGCTCCAGAGTTCTAAACCCCCGGGGTGATAATACTATTACATGCTAAATGGACATAATATTAAAGCAACTCTAGATAAGTCTATCTGTAGCCACACATCAGTGCAGCACACAGGCCTTAGGAGCAGCATCTTTGTGCAGTGGATGATAGGTACTGCACCACTAGTCAGAAGACAGGGAGGCTCTGTGGAGTAGTCATCCACACAAGGGTTCCCAGAGTTCAAGGAACAGCGAGAGTGAGTGGGCAGGGAGAGACCGCAAAAAGCAGAGGCTCAGCAGGACTCTGCTAAAGAGTGTCTCTAAGCAGGCAGGCAAGCGCGGCAGGACTGATGGCAGGACTGACGCCCTCACTAAGTCTGAGCTGCAGCAGCGGCTGCAGGTGTGAGACCTGCATAATCATCAAGGCGAGGCAAGATTCCAGTCTAGAAGGGAGAGGGGCTTGTTAGCCTCACCACTAGGTGGATAATGACAGTCGATGGCTTCCAGGAGAGTCAGTTTTATTTCAGGGTAGGTCAACAATGCTCCACTGGCAGACCCCATACCAATGTGCATAGGAGCAGCAGAAGTTGGACAATTAGGCTTTAAAACGCTGAATTTAGAGAGAGGGAGAGAGGGAGAGGGCAGGGGCAGAGTGAAGTGAGGTAAGAGGTGTAAAGGGGGAAAATACAATCAAATCTGGGGCAGGGGAACAAACAGGAGAAGTACAGAAAATGACTGTAGCCCCTGTTAACATCCCCCTGTGTACCTAATTATTTCAGTTACTTCTGCACACAGAAACCATGTCGTTTCGTCCAGGGTTCAAAGAATACCAATCACAACATACTTTTTCATGACATTTACATATACATGGGAAATGACTGACCCAGGTCTGGATAAAGTCATGCAACTTACTCATCTACCAAGGCAGCGACTTTCCTCTTTGAACATCAGTGTTACGAAACACAACATAACATGGCACAACATGGTTTCAGATTGCTATAAAGTCAGGACTTGGCGAGAAGTGTCAAGGTTAACCTCTACTGCATAACTGTGCCAAACTCAGATATTGGTGAACCTGCCTCAAAAAAAAACAAACAAAGCAAAACAAAATCAACAACAACAACAAAATCCTACATAGTTCAGAGTAAAACTCTCCACTGGCCTATCTCCTGGGCTGGGCTGCTACTTTCCACACAAAGGCCAGCAGGCTGAGGAAACGGTTTGCTGAGGAGCAGAGCTTTCTCAGGACCCATCATCAGGCAGCTCACCACCACTGTACTTGTATGTACAAACCTACATTCAGCAGACACATCCTATTTTTAAAACAGCTCTTTTAATGTTAAAGGTGTGAGGCAGCAGCCAGGATTAACTGAGAGCTCCTCGCCAGCCCGGGACGGACTGCTTTACACGCATCCCCATTTCAGTCCTCACAGCCAATCCATGAACAGAGCGATCCTTTACTTACACTTCCAGATGTGCAAACCAACTGGAAAAGTCACATGATCTCACAAAACCATCCACAGATCAATTGGAGGGCCAGGAATGGAGCCAGCACTTCCTGGCCAGCTCTTCAGCATAGGAACGTGCCAGTCTCCAGTCACTGCTCAGGAGAAGGCACCCACTGCCTTTGGAAGGCTGACATACATCTACCTCTCAGTGCAGCAGTCTTTAGCATGAGAACAGAGCAGTCAAGGTACCCCAGCTGAAGCTGAAAATGAGGTACACAAACTACTGCAAAGGCGGCCCCTGCGTCAACCATCTAAATGACCAATGGATAAGGACAAGTGCGAGCAATTGCAACCAAAAGCAAAATAGAAATCTGATGTCCCCATGGAGTCAATACAGCTCATGTTATATAAGGCTGACATGAATCCACACAGCCACATAATTAATCCTACCAAACCAAAAAGTGTCATAATACTAAACCCACCTACCAGCCCACGAGAATCAGTTTTCACCTGATTACCAAACTTCAGACAAAGTAGTGCCTTTAAAATAAGAATGCTAAGGACTTTCTGGACAAGAAGAACTTTGTATTTCTATTTATCAACTTTAAAAAAGACCCAGGTCCAATAAATGCCAGCATGTGGTGTGGTGGCGCTGGCGGTTACCCAGCCATCTGTGAGGCAGAGGCAGGTGGATGACTGCGGGCTCAAGGCCAGCCTGGTCAACACAACAAATGCCAGGTTAACCAGACTTGCATATAGTAAGTAAGACCCTGTCTCAAAAACAAAAAACAAAACAAAACCCAACAACAAAAATATTACAACACATTTCATCATGCAACACTCCAGAAATGAATGGATCGAACACTTTGACAACTGGGTGGAAAGCTAGGAGAAAATAACAGATCTTTCTCCCTAAAGGTTTGTGTATTTGCCATACAACCCAGGATAGCCTTAACCAGGCAATCCTCCTGCCTGCACCTCCTGAATTTGGAAATTATAGGACTGAGCTACCATGCCTGACTCTTCCCTCTGTTAATTATCCAAATTAAAAGACTCTCTTTTTATTTCTTCTTTTTACTTTTTTTTTTTTTTTTTTTTTTTTTTTTGGAGACAAGGTCTCACTGACTTTGTAGACCAGGCTAACCTTAAACTTAAGAGATCTGCCTGCCTCTGCCTTTCTCCCTGGAATTAAAGGCGACTACAATCAGCCTAGAACATTAAAAACCGCTTGACTGAGGGCTGGCAAGATGGTTCAGCAAGTACACTACCAACCCTGAAGATGGGAAATCAATTCCCAGGACACACACAGAAGAAGAACGGGACCCTGCCAGGTTTTCCTCTAACTTCCAGTAACTAAAATAAATATACATTCAGGTAAATTGCAATTTTATAAGACAGAGCTGGGCATGCTAATACATGCCTACAACCCCAGCATTTGGGAAACAGAAGAGTCCTGCAGCTCAAGACACCAGCATGGGTTATATAACAAGACCCACTGGGTTAGCATGAATCTTTGTCTCTGAAACAAAATAAAATAAATAACCAGTTCAGAGCTGGTGAAATGGCTGAGCCTGATCCCCAGAACCTACATGGTAGAAGGACAAAACTGTCTGCTGTAGTTTGTCCTCTAACCTCCATACACAGTACAACACACACATACACAGAGAATAAATGTTTAATATCTTTAACTGACAGACTTGACATCTCAACAGAGATGTGGCACACTGAGCATACTCACCCAACCATTAGTTGAGTGAGAAAACCTCAGGTAGTATTTCAATTCATCATTTTGATATAAATTTACAGAAGCTAAATGACTTCCCCTCTGTAACCATGGTTTGGGAGTCAGGGGTGTTAACCATCTGTTGGGCTCAATCCCCAGCAAGAAGAAATAAAAGGGCTGAAAAGATACATCCTGGGCAAACAGGCACTCCACCAGGCCTGAAGCCCTGAATCCAACACCCAGGCGCACCAGGAGGGAACGGAGGAGAGCAAAGTCCCAGAATCCAACTCCACAGGCATGCAGTAGCTATGCGAGCGCACACATCATAAATGTAAAACATAATAATAGTTCTAATTAAAAACCAGCTAAGTCTTGGCTTAGCACTGGACCCATGTAAAACACTGCCACATTCACGTCAACACAGTGATTGGGAAGCACAAATCTGTAAACCTAAAGAGTCGCTGATTGCCTTTTCCCACACTCTAATGTCTAGAACTATGTTAAACGATGCCGCAAATCAAGCTCCAGGGTCCTTCAGAATGTTATAACCAAAGAAAGCTAAAAACACCATTTTACTTAGGTACATGGCTAAGGAAAGCCTGTGTTAAAAGGCCAAGAGAAAACTATTAAGTGCTAGTAGAGTGTGGTAATGCCACTCAGGAGGAGAGGCAGAACTACTGCAAGTTCCTGATCAGATGGGGCTATATACCTAGTGAGACCCTTTCCAAAATACACATATACACACCAAAGAAATAAAGATAAAGGGTATGGGGGCTGGAGAGATGGCTCAGCGGTTAAGAGCACTGACTGCTCTTCCAAAGGTCCTGAGTTCAAATCCCAGCAACCATCCAAATGAGATCTGATGCCCTCTTCTGGGGCATATGAAAACAGCTACAGTGTACTTACATATAATAATAAATAAATCTTAAAAAAAAAATAAATAAATAAAGAGCATCTAGAAGTCAAAGGAAGCGACAGAGTAGTACGAACAGCAACAATGCAGAAGTGGAAACAGACCAGCCTCAGCCATGCTCAGTTCAACGCCTAGGCTACAGGAAAATCAGATCCTGTCTCAACACACACAAATTCCAAACTTTTAAGTGTCATACCTGGCATACACACAGGTGGAACATCCCTAATTAGAAAGACCACAATCTGAAATGCTCCAAAAATCCAAAACTGTCTAAGCATCTACCAGACCCAAACACAAACTCCACCCTGACCTCAGGGGACAAGACAGAGACAACAGAGGCAATACTAAATAAAACATGACATCACTTTATGCTGTGCTACAAGGTACACAGGAGACAACAATGACCTTCAGGTTCAGACCAAGATCCCATGATGCACATGCAAAAAACCTAAGTTAAAAAAGGCGGTGGTAGTGCACACCTGTAATCCAGCACTCTGGGAGGCAGAGGCAGGCGGATTTCTGAGTTTGAGGCCAGCTTGGTCTACAGAGTAAGTTCCAGGACAACAGGGCTACACAGAGAAACCCTGTTTCGGGAAAGGAAAAAAAAAATCCAAAACATTTCTGAGCCCCAGGCACTCGGGAAGAGCAGCAGTGAGCATGTGCAATGGGATGAAGAGGATTAGGTGACAAAATTCCTAAGTGGACTCACATTCGCCCTTAGTACTGCAGCTGCTATTCCAGGGCAAAGGACAAACCTCGCCAGGTGTGGGTAGCACACAACTCTGATCTCTGCCACTTAGAAAGAAGGTGGATGTTCTGCCAACCAGATCTCTGAGTCCAAGGCTAGCCTGGTCTACAGAGCAAGTTCCTGGACAGCCAGAGAAACTGTGTGAAGCACAGGACACAAACCAACGCACTTCCTTTGAACACGTAAGAATGAACCAAGTTTTGTCCCCTGTCCACTCCCAGCAGCATAAAAATGGAGATGAATGACAGAACAGTCCCGCGTGTCTACAACATTCCTGCACCCAGGAAGTCTAAGTGGGACTGAGGATTCTAGTGCATCGATGCAGCAGGCAGGGATGTCAAGGCTCATTCTAGTACAGGCCTTAGAGAAACAACCCAGAAACAACCCATCTTTACATGAAAATAATATCTGAGCTCGTGATACAACAACCAAGAACTTCAACAAATTCTGCAAGGCACAGCAGCACACAACCGCACACACATCCACAAAGAAAGCAAGAGAGGGAAGGGCCATGCATGAAATGCAATGGAATCAGAGACCACGCCATGACTGCACAAGACAGTTCTCAAGATGTGGAGCTAAACCTAGGCAGAAAAGCCAAGAGAAAAAAAGGGCATGTGTGGGGAAAAAAGCAAAAGTGCTAACAGGGCCAGAGCCACAGGGTCTCAGGGCAGCAGGATCCCACTGCCGGAGAGGGGCACGGGACAGTCAACAGAGCCCTAAAAGCCAGGCTCAAGCCATGACCTTGGTCCAGTTGGCAAGAGGCACCCATGTTAGCTTTCCCTGGGAGACCTAACTGATGAAAATCAGTCAAATAATTGACACCGTCAGCAGTTACAGTACATAAGAGAACAAATCTGTTTAGAAAAATAGGAACAGTAATGGCAGGACCAAACCCAAAAGTCTCCCACATCCATGGACTTCCTGTGGACTCGATGCCAGAAAGCACTGCCTCAGAGCCGCTGCTCCCGCCACTCACCTCCGGAGCCTCTGGTCCTCGGTTAAATTTAGGGTGTCAGCTGTTCATACTGTCACAGGGACTTGTCAAAGCACCAGTACAGTTCTGACACACAGACACTTGACACACAGCACTAGTGACGCTGAGTATGAAGACTTGAACAAGTATTCCTGAGGAAAGCTGTCTTGGCACCTTTAGATATGGAGTGCAGACTCCAGGCTATAGGGCAGAAAGACAGGCCCTATGAAACCTGTAATGCATACTGCAAGCCCTGCTGAACACAGCTTCAAGAATTCCTTTTTAGTTAAAAAAGTTGAAAACTATTTTCAGTGGAACACACGGATTTGAAGCCTAACCACAACTGTCAGAAGAGACAGCCAGGCATGGGACATCCCTGTACCCCATCCCACCTACCCACCCACCCACCCACCCACCCACCCACCCCACTGCCCTGTATCCACACCAACCCAGAAAATGGGCCCAGGAAATGGTGACAACACAGTCTAAGTCTTCTCGAGCAAGCCTCAAGTACAACTTTGAGAATAAATAAATGACACTGTTCATTTCAAGAATGTTGCCCGGGTACTCAGCGAACAGAGCTGCCAAGGGCTGCCCATGGCATTACGCCCCGTGCAAAGGAATAACAAGATGTAAAGTGTATGATTACAAAGAAGCCGCCTCCCAACCTAATGCACAGTTTGACACGCTGGCAATGTCAAACCCTGTTCTGAACACTACATATGCCCAGCTCCACTGTCCCAACTCTCTGTATGATACAAGGGGAATGCGTAAGGCCTAAGTACTTCCCTCACGGGCCCACCTGAGAACGATGGAGACTGAGCTGGCAAGACACACACCTCGGCAGAGTTAGAAGGCTTACGCATGGTGCCAGGACGCCAAGACTATTCACCAGAGGTACCTCAGAGATCATCCCAATTAGAAACAACAAGTCTGTCAGGAAATCAGAAACCCAAGCATAGCAAAGCAGCAGGGAAAAGTGTCAGAAACAGTCATCTAGAAAGAGCACGGAACAAGGGTCAAAATGACCTAGGAGGAGGCCTCTTCAAAACCTAAAACCAAACACCTTGGAGCGCCTTTCCACCTCAGAGAACGCCAACACTACAGTCTGAGGACCCCAGGGGATCAGTCTGAATGCCTGAATGACAGGCAGCACCTCACAGCTTCCTGGAGGTGGCTCGGGCGGTCTCTGTCCTCTGGCTCTGTGGTAAAAGGACAATAAACCGTACTCTTACTAAGTAGGATGCCACAGGTGTAAGTAGTCAGACCTCCTGGCTATCATCACAAGTCTCTATTGGTGGCCATTCAGCAGGCAAGGTGAAGAACTTCTCGCTACACGGCCCCCGGGGAAGGTCTGAGGACAAAATGTAAAAGTCTCCTGCTCACAGCTTTCCTCTCCCCACTTCAGGGATGCACACTGTAAATAGTTCTGAAAATGAGTCAAATTCACATGTACTAGACAAACAGTTGTAAGCTGAGCCAATGTTTCTGCCATCTCTCTCCCCTGAGTTCCAAAGCATTTGTCTCAGTTTCTAAGTATCAAACCTTAACAAATTGTTTCAACTCCATCTGCACACGTGCTCAGTGAACGTCCACAGTAACCATCCGAGGAGAAACTGTGTGGAGACCACACAGCAGTTACACTCCATCACTTTAGGTGAACTAAGCAGCGCATTTCCTCAACAGGTTCAAGTTTCAAAGGCCCACATGTCACACCCTTTCCAGAGACCCCAGGTTTATGAAGCAGTAGCTATCCTTCCTGCTCGCTAGCTTGAAAGCTTACCAGTTTCACAGGAAGCAGCAGCTATTTCTGGTTCTCTTGGCAGACAGGTATTATGATAATCAGTTTTGCAAAAACCTTAATTAGATGGAGACTACAAGTACCAAAAGAGGTTCTTGAGTTTATGTAAAAAGTTAAAATGTTTAACTGGTCTTCAGCAAATGTCAATACAAAATACAATCTCAAGGTTGGGCAGCAGCTCAGTGGGGGAGCACTTGCCTGGCCAGAGTGAGGCTCTAGGCTCAGTTCCCAATATTGGGGGGAAAAAAAAGCCCACTCACTCCATTTACAAAAACCAAACTCACACCAGAGTCTCATATGTTAACAATACATACAGATTAGAGGTGTGCTTCAAAGACAGGGTGAAGTGCAAGAATTTTGAAGTCATTAACAGGTTAATTAAGTTGCTTAGCTTTTTACACGTATTTTCTTCCCTCACAGGATGAGCGTTTGTCCTAAATTCTAGAGACCCGACTCTTCAAACGAAAGGAAAGACAAGTAATTTGAGTGTTTAATGTTTGTGATTACAGACTTCACCCCATGCAGGACAGCAATACTAGGAGAGAAATCTTTAAAGCAGCAGAGAAGCCTCCTCTTAGACGCGAAGGGCACCCGGGCACCTGCCCAACTCCTTTCAGGCAGGCTTGCGACCTACCGCCCCTCCCCCATAGCTAATGCCAACTGTTTCTAGAACTCTCAGTGATAATTTGGGAAGTTTGCCATTAACTCCCACGATTCAATCCAACCGATACACAGTGTTTTTGTGCAGATAAAGATGCCCTACTTCCCCAGACTATAAACTTTATTAAAGTGGTGAGAACATACAGTCCCAGGAAGTCAGGATTACTGAAGTGCTCCAATAGGCACGGGTCTTATTTCCCCAAACAGAACATGAATCACACAGGGAAACCCAAAACACATTCATCAATGGGCCATCAAGATACTGCAAAGCATTTTAGCTAAGTTAAATCAGTAAGACGGGGCCTTGGATTATTACCCCTCAAAAAGAGCTTACTTTACACCGGTAGGGGAGCTTTCTATCTCAAGATTGAAACTAGAAATAACACATCGCTTCAGCCACCGTATTTTATTAACATGTTTAGACCAGAATACGATTCTTATATGGGAAAACAAGAAAGCCCACAGTAAACTTCCCTAATTAACTGTAAATGGCATAAGTAGAAAAACCCTTCACCCTAGGGCCAATGAAGTCCAAGGTTTTAAGAAAACTCCAGACTCTTAAAGAAATGTAATGTTTAGCTACGTTCCAACTCTTCTGTGTGATCACCAAATTATTTTCAGTGTTGGGTAACCTAACAAAGAGAGAGTTTCTTAAAAGGCACCGAACCCAAATGTTACACAGAACAGACCATTTTCACAGCCTAAATTTAATCCAAACTGAGAACTTCCAAAATTACCGAACACTCTAACACATGCATGATTCGCCTCGAGCTGCCTTTCAACATGGAATTACACTTAAATGAAAGTCAGCCCCTGTTCCAAAAAAAAAAAAAAAAAAAAAAAAGACATCGGTTGCAAAGAGGAAGTCACCCAGCAAACACTCACAACGTGGCCTCTATACTGTCAGAAGGTAATGTGACTTGTGTGCCACCCCGAAACTTACCAGGAAGCTGGCAATAAGTTTGCCAACTGTATACACTTCTGACCCAACTTTACCGAGGCTGTGGCCAAGGCCTCCTGGTGGAGAGGCCACAGGCACAAGGTGCCCACACGCGCGTCCTGAGCGAGCGAGGCCGGGCCGCGCCCCTCCCCCGCCCGCGCCCCAACAGCCGCCCGCGGTCCCCGCCGCCGCCCGGGGTCTCCGCGCGGCACGGCCCGAAGGGTGCGCGACCGAGCGACTGCAGCCCGCGCGGACAGGCACCCATCCCGAGCCCTGGCCGCTGCCCCGCTCTGCGAGCACAGGGCGGCAGCGGCTCCGCATCCAGCCTGCGCCCCCCAAGCCCGCTCGTCGGGGCCCAGCGCCTCCCGCAGCCCGGCCACCCCGACCCCGGGGGCAGCACGTGAGCGCAGCCGCCCCTCCCCCGCGCCCAGGCCAAGTTCGCGGCACCCGCCGCCCCTGGCCCGCGCTCACCTGCTTGGCGACGCTGTCCCCTCCAGGACGCGCGGCGCTCCCCTCCTGGCTGCCGTCGGCACCCCGAGGCGCCCTGGGGTGCGGGCGCTGACAGCCGGGCAGCGGGTCCGGCGGGGGAGGGGCGCGGGGGCAGGGCGCAGCACCGAGGCAGGAGGGGAGCTGTTACTAAGGGAGAGAGCCAAGCGCGCGAGCGGCCAACGGCTCCGGCTCGGCACCGGGGAGCGCGGGGACCAGCCAGGCACAAATGAGCTCCGGGCCCGCGGCGGCGACGGCCGCGCAGCAAAACAAACCCGAGCGGCCTGCGCCGGGCGCGCGGGGAGGGAGGAGGGAGCCAGGAGGGGGAGGGGGCGGGAGGGGGAGGGGAAGAGAACCCGAGGAGGGGGAGGGGAGAGACGAGGGGAGGGGCGCGCCCGGAGGGGGAGGGGAGGAAATGAGGAGGACCCGGGAGGGGGAGGGGAGCCTGGCGGTGGAAGAGAAGGAGAGATGCGCGGGGGAGGGGAGCCTGGAGGAGGGGTGGGGAAACGGACCGTGGTGGGGGAAGGGAGCCCAGAGGCGGAGAGGCAAGGGGGAAGGGAGCCTGAGCCTGGGAGGGGGAGGGGAACCTCGATTGGGAGGGGGACTTTAGGGGGGAGGAGCACCTGGGTGGGGGAGGGGCGCGGCGGAGGGGCGGGGCGGCGGCAGAGGCAGCGCGGCGGTGGGGGTGGCGGCCGGATAGCCTTCCACTCTCGGCTTCCTTGCTCGCTCTGCTCTCCCTACACCCAGCCTCCCTCGCTCGCTCGCTCTCGGCGCTGGGGGCTGGGCTCGCCGCGCTTTCGTTCCAGAGCCTGCAGCTCGCTCGGGCTGTCCCGCAGCCTGGGTGGCGCTCGGGTCCCTTCGCCCGCAGCAGTTCTGCGACCCGCGGCAGCCCCATCCCCGGCGCTCGGCGCGGGCTCCGCATGGACTCCGCGTGCAAAGCGCCGCACACTTGGATGCGCGTAAACACGCCCGCTCCGGAGCGTACCTGGAAAGGTGCTTCGCCTGCCCGGAGCGAGTTCTAGAATGGGACCCGGAGCACCGCGCGTAGGGAGACGCGCGGCGCACACGGCTAGAGAGGGGTTTGGTGAAAACGCGAAGCTGTAATTGAAGTTTGTGCGCCCAAGTGTGCGACTTGTCTGCGGGGTCTATTGGGAAGGTTTGATCGATCAATTCTCATTGCGCGAAAATAAAACCATAGACAGAATGGATGTTCACTAAGTGTGCACCGCGGTGTGGTATCCACGGGAGTTTTTATTCTCTACTTTCTGCATGCGTCTGGCACGTGAAGGCGGTTTCTGAAGTATAATTTGGCTGCCCAATAATGTCAAAATGTGACTGCGGGAGCGCAGAGGATTTTAAAAATACTGCGGTGACCTTCCTGAGCCTTTCTGAAACCTGGGGCGTTAAGAGGCAGCTTTCCTTTTAATTGTAACATAAATCTTGCAACTCTGCTTTTCTGTTACAATCTTTAAAAATACTTTGCAACCTTCTTTGGTGAAAGGTTCTAGTTTCAAGTTGTCAAAACATTTGGAAACGTGTATTCCTGTCAAGCAGCGGTCTTCCTTTAGTGCTTCAAACATAAATTTTCAAACAAAGTATCATTTGAAGTAACTTTCACAGCTATAGACCTGTGCTGCCTAACAGACTCCCGTGACTAGAGTAGATTTCTTTCAGCCAAGGTCAATGACTCTCCCCTGATGGGCTCCTTCCTCCCTGGAGGCATCACTCGGTTGCCTGTTATGACAGGCTTAACTGGAATGGAGTGGAGAGGCTACCAAAGAAAGTCTATGGAGTTGGAAACACCCTTTCTACCGAAAAGTTCAAAGCGTAAGCCTGGGTGTCCCTGGAGCTATTGTCACTTGTGAAAGAGGGAAGGTTAGATTAAACAATGTCACCTGATGGGAATGTAGATTACACTGGGTTTCCACAACACTTCAGGCCGGCCATTCAAGGGAACAACATTCAGATAGGACACCAAAGCTGAGGCCTGGCTCAGCCCTTCAGCTGCCCAGAGAATTTAGTATCTTACCATTTGTGTAAGTACTGGCCGCAGGTATGTTGTCTGCTCAACATAAACCTCACACTGCAATGCAGGCTCTTTGTTGGAAACACCCAGTATTTTAGGATGGTGGGATGGGTAGGGAGAGCTAATATTCCCAGCCCTTGACCTAGACAACAGCTACAAGAAAGTCAAACAACACTTTGAGTGAATAAGGATGTTCACCAGTCTTTACAGTCAACTCCAAGCAAGTGGTTCCTAGCCTCCCAGAAGACATCTCTTCCAAAGACCACCCTCCTTCCAGCCAGGAGCCCTTAGGCTCTGAGCTATAGTGCTTCCTCAAGCTCTCTGTGCGTAGGACGATGAGGGTGAGATGCTCATTTGTTAGGTGCATTGGTGTAGGACATAAACTGCTTTATTTGAACGTCATGACAGAAGTCACCAAACTAGCTCCAGTAAAGTTGAAGGGGACTTAAAAAGAGGGGGTGGGGGGAGTGTGGCATGACGATGGGGGGGAAGGGGGAGCCCAGGCGGGCCCTTGACCAGCACCTCATCCCCCTGAGGGACCACAGGCACACAGACATGATATAGAATAGAGTTTATTCAGGGCAGAGGATAGGAGTTAGAGAGGCAGACAGAGAGAGGGTAGAGAGTAGAGATGTGCAGGTCGGCCATGACCATATGGAGAGAGGGGGAGGGGAGGAGAGCCCAAGGAGCAGAGAGGTGGGAGTGCGATGGGAGAGAGCGATGTGTGTATGTGTGTGTGTGTGTGAGAGAGAGAGAGGGGGGGGAAGAGAGAGAAGAGGAGCAAGTAGCCCCTTTTATAGTGGACCAGGTCTATGGGGCGGGGCATACTTGACTTGCCAGGTAAGTGTGGGGTGGAGCTTAGACAAAATACCAACAAAAGTACACTTCAAGCTTTTTGTTTTCTTCTGTTTTGTTTGTTGGTTGGAGTTTTTGAGGTTTTGTTTTCATGGTTTGTTTGGTCTTTTTGTTGTTGTGATGGTGGTTGGTTGGTTGGTTCTGAGAGGATTTTCCTGCATAGCTCAGACTGGATCTCAAACTCTTGGCCATCCTCCTGTTCCACCCCCACCCCCACCCCCCCAGCTGCTAGGAGGATCTCTTACCTTGTTAAACAGTAATTGGCTTTTGAGGTCAGCAAGTTGGCATGCCGCCTGCTGAGGTGCCTAGACTAGATCAGGACTGGAGGCAGGACACTAAGACAAGAGAGACCTTGAGGCACAACTTTAATCCCAGCATGTGGGAGGCAGAGGCAGGCAGATGTCTGAGTTTAGGCCAGTCTGGTCTAAGAATCAAAATCCTGAAAGTTGTCCTCTGACCTCCTACTCTTCACTCACACATACTTAACACACACACACACACACACAAACACAATCAACAGAGTCCTAACATTTAGATGTTCTCCTTCACCCAAAAAAAGCCTAAATGTGGAAAATGCTTGAGCTGCCCTGCGAATTCCCTTAGCTGAGCTGAGCCTTATGTTCTTACATTTCATTTTTTCAAATCTTGTTTGTGGGGTGAGTGTGTGTGTGTGAGAGAGAGAGAGAGAGAGACATCTATTCACCCCCAACAGGGAGGGACCCCACAACAAGCCAAAGTACAGATACCACCAAAGTCCAACTTGGTGACCAATGAGTACCTATTGGTGTTCCTTACAGGTACAGAAATGACTCGAAGACAGCTGCATCACCAAAGCCCACAGAGCTAGGAACCTGACGCTTACTGCACAGTCTGCAGGCAGCTCGACAGGTTAGAGAGGGTCCTTTCTGTGCACCTCCGTTGTTCTGAACCTCTTCCAGGCAGCACAGCTGGTCTGGTCTCAGAGTCTGGTTTACAGCTTTTCTCTTCTCAGGTCTTAGCAACTCAGCTTCACTTCCTGGGAGAGAAAACTGGTCAAGTTTTAGGGAGTTCTTAAAGATAGGCTTGTTTATGTCCCTTCTTGAGCATACGCTGGGTGGAGAGTTTTAATGTCAGAGAAATTGTTATTCAACTGTGTGTGTGTGTGTGTGTGTGTGTGTGTGTGTGTGTGTGTGTGTTCCTTGAAGCAGGAGTTACAGTCAGTTATAAGCCACGCAATGTGAGGGCCAGGAAGAAAACTCACTGGGTTTCTCTGCAAGAGCAGCAAGCACTCCTAACCCCTGAACTATTTCTTCAGCATCTGCATCTCAGAGACTCAGATGAATGGGCCGCAGCACAATTGTAGAAGGAAATGCTTGTCATCTCAACCTTTAGCCATTCCAACATACAAAATCAAAGGCAAAATTCAAGCAATAATTAGTTCTGGACAAATTCGCAAAAAAAAAAAAAGTTACTAATTTTCAGTGGTTTAAATATAAATGTTATGTTTCTAAAAAGGACAGATTGTTATTACTAAGAAGTTCTACGGGAAAGGGGCACATTAAGAAACATGTCTTAGTAACCCCGTTGGTAGAATGACTGCCTTGCTCCTAGGAACCATCTCCAGCACTGCCTGAGAGAGGCTGGTGCTGCACACTTGTAATCTAAAAACTCCAGAGGTAGAAACAGGAGGAGCAGAAGTTCCAATCATCTTCTGCTGAGTAAGGAGCTCAAGAACAGTCTGAGCCATTTGAGTTACAGGGGGTCGGGGGAGAGGGAGGGAGACAGATGTTTTAGGGCCTGAGAGGTTGCTCATCTGCTAAAGGCAACTATTATCAAACCTGGGGGAGGAAAAAAAAATCACTATTTTCATATTCATTCTCTCTCTCTCTCTCTCTCCTCTCTCACTAAACAAATTGTGACTTGTCTTGCTTTGATAATAGTTTACCCAAAGAGCATTATATAGCATGATTTTAATCACTATGATGCTTTAAAATGTTTATATTATGTAGCCCATATAATTAAAATATTCAAAAAAAAAAAAACAGTACATAGATGCTTACTAGCACGAGTATTAGCCCAGTGCTTTAGCTGGTGTCTTCCATTCGCCCTAGCCCTCAGGGGCTCACGCTTGCCCAGCTTCTGCAGGCATCCTTCCGGGGCTCTGACAGGTTTCTGTTTCCTTCTGACTTCTGCAGCTCTTCTGTGGTTCGTGGGCTCCCAGACTTTGTTGTCAAGACTAATGAACAGCTTGACCGCAGCTCAGCACCTGAGCTGCCCTCTCCATCTGTGCAGGGTGTACACCTTGTGACCCTTTCTCAGCAGCATGGCTTTGCCACAGTGCTCCTTGACCTGGGACTAGATTCCATAGGTGTTGGTCCTGATATTTTCGCTCAAACCCACCAGGCTACTCGAGGAAAAGCCTGCTACTTCATCTCCCTGTTCTTAGAGACAGCCACTCTAACCCTCTGGGGGTGGAAGGTACCCTCCTTTCTTCTTTTCCCTCACTAGAGTCTCTAAAATAACTATGTGCTAATTGGCCAATCCAGAGGCATCCCACTTATCGCTCTGCAGTACATAAAGCTCCCTTGTGCTGAGAATCTGGTATCTAGGTATGTTCTGTGCTGACTCCAAGTCCCCTTCAATAAGAATAATAGACTTTACTTGAGACATTCCATTTCATTAAAAATAATAAAATTAGATTGAAAAAAAATATTATAAAACTAGTATTCAGGGAGACTGAGGCAGGAGAATTGGCATAGTTTCAGAGTCAGGAGTTGTTACATAGGGAGTGCCATACCAGCCTGGTCTGCTTAGCCAAGAACCTGTAGGAAGAAAGAAAGGCCACCTTTAATCCTAGTACTTGGAAGGCAGAGGCAGGCGAATCTCTTGAGATTGAGGCCAGCTTTGTGTGCATACAAATTAAGTTCCAGGACAGCAACACAGACAGCACACCTCTCTTGAAAAACCAAAAGAAGTGCCTAAAAAGACAGCTTATCAGTTTAGAAACCATGCCAAGCAGCTCACAACCACCTATAACTTCAGCTCCAGAGGAGTTAATGTTCCCTTCTGGCCTCCACAGGCAACTGAACATATCCACATGCAGGCAAACACATATAATTGTTTAAAAAAAAAAAACTCCTGAAAGAAAAAAATCACACTTATAAACTATTCATATCTCTCAGAATATGGAAGTAGCGGGTTGTATCCTGTTTGTGATTCAGTCAGAACAGCAAGCCAACCACACATAGCAAATTGCCTTACCAACCACCTACCTTCATTGACAGCCCTGTACTGTTCTGGCAGCATGAAAAACCTCATACTGTGTTGACAGTGTTGCTATTCATTCAACAAATATTTATCAAATGCTTAGTGTGAGACGACATCAGAAGCTGTTTACAGTGAACCATACAGCCCCTATGCTTTATGGAGTTTACATTTCAGTCTTGTACTAAGGCGGGGAGGAGGGGAGGATATAAAGAAACTTTCAAAAATACATACACGTTGAGCAATTGAGGCTTTGTTGGCTCTGTCAGTAGAGAGCTTACCTAGCGTGTATGAAATCAGGGTTTGATCCTCAGCACTGCATAAAGGAAGTGAAGGTAGATCAGATGTCCAGGCCATTCTGACTAAACATCAAATTTGTGGCCACTTTTGACTATGTGAGACTGTCCAAAAAAAAAAAATAATTAAGGTGCTGTCTTAGTTTGAGTTTCCATCGCTATGAAGGGACACCATGACAATGTTTAATTGGGGCTGGCTCACAGGTTCCAAGGTTCAGTCCATTATCATCAAGGCATTAACATGGCAGTGTCCAGGTACGGATGGCTCAGGAAGAGCTGAGAATTCTACATCTGAAGGCTGCTTGGAAAAGAATGGCTCTTCGCAATGAGCAGAGCTTCAAAGCCCACCCCCACAGTGATGCCCTTTCTCCACCAAGGTCACTCCTCCTAATACTATCACTTCGCATGGGCCAAGCCTGTTCAAACCACCACAGTTGCATTATGGTTTAATATTGTCACAAAGATAATATAGAATGGCTTGGGGAGATTTATCCTTTACTGCTGACACTAAGTTGGAGGCATTTGAATTAGCTGTCAAAGACCAAGTTTTGGGGGCTTGAGAGATGGCTTAGTAAAGGGCTTGCCTTGCAAGCTTGAAGCCCTAAGTTCGATCATCACCGCCCACACAAATGCTGAGCATGGGCCAAAAAAGATGGCTTGTGTGTGCTAAAGGTGTTTTCTGTGCCAGCCTGGTGAGTTCAACCTCAAGAACCCACTGAAAGGCAGAAGGAGAAAAACAGCTACATGAAGATGCCCCCTAACATCCACAAGCATGTGTGCATGTATGCCCCACACATGTCACACACATTCTCACACTCATAAGCTCTTGCACACACACAAAGTGTACAAACATGCATCCACCCAAAAGGGCTGCATTGCTCTACTCTGTAGCACACCACCTCTATGTAGCCATGGCTTTTCCAGCTCTCGGCCTCCCATTCAAATCCAGCCCCTGGTGGGTGTTCTCACCAGCATTGCCCAAACCAGGAATCAGTCAAGTAACCGCACTCAAGAGTGAAACACTAGTAAAGGTAAGCAGAATAAGGCAGGGTAAGTTAGCATGGTGTGCTGGTTTGGATAGTGAAGGCTGCTGAGTTATGTTGACCCACGAGCAGAACTTTAAGGATCAAGCAGTGAATATCCACCATCGGAAGAAGAGCATTACAGGTAGAGGGGACATTAAACACATGGAAACATATAAAAAGTACAACTGCTGTGTCCTGGAAACGAGAGCAAATGTCAACTGCTTGATACGAAGCAAAGAAGGGTGAAGGGGCCTTTCACTTCTCAGACGTGGAAAGCTGCAGGACAGCCTTGAGCAGACACCTCGCTTGGCCCTCCTCCTCTACAGAAAGGGATCTGGTTCCTCCCCAGAGAGCCAAGTGCAAGAGAGCGCTGAGGAATCCCAGGAATCACATCCGAGAGATGGTGTCCGCTACTGCTTAGAAAAACTAGATTGTGAACAGACAGGGTCTTACTCGGTACCCCGATGACCTCCGTGTTTGACGGCTAGCCTTGACGTCTATGGGGGGCTCTTCCTATCTCAGCGCCCAAGCGCTAACAGTAGAAGTGTAAATCCCTGTATCTGACTCAGTGATGCACTTGTCAAGATAAAAAATGGAATCCAAAGATGATCACTAGGTTTTCACCAGTAATACAGAAGACTTTGCCATTTGCAGAGGTGGGGAGGAAGGGGTCAATGTTTAAAAACAAGTGTTTGTTTTTATAGTTTGGTGAGTATGAGATGTCACCAGGAAAATGCTGGACCCAACAAACAGAGATGTACCTCTGGTGGTCAAAGGAACTGGAGACATGACTACAAGATTTTAAGCACCAGGCAGTAGTGGCGCACGCCTCTAATCCCAGCACTCTGGGAGGCAGAGGTAGGTGGATTTCTGAGTTCGAGGCCAGCCTGGTCTACAGAGTGAGTTCCAGGACAGTCAGGGGTTTACAGAGAAACCCTGTCTTGAAAAAAACAAATCAAAAAAAAGAAAAAAAAAACAGATTTTAAGAAGTTTGGTAATCTGGATTCAATCTCAGGAATAGATAATAGATTCTCAAAAGTTGTCCTTTGAGCTCTACATGAGTTCTATGGCACATGCACACATGTACACCCACACACACATGATAAATGTCACTTACATAAAATGATGGATGTAAGCATAGTAAACTAGACTAAGTAAACAAAAATTACTGAGTAACCTGACAGCGCCAAGTGTCTTGTATTCTGCGTGCTTTTTTCTGGTTTTGGTGTTTCTTTCTTTTTGTTTTTTGTTTGCAGACAGGGTTTCCTGAGGTCAGGTTGACCTGAAACTCACTATATGGCTGCAGATGAACTCCTATCCTCCTGACTCCATAACACTGGGTCTTTGCAGATGCACCACCAAGCCTGGCTTAAATGATTTTGTTTGTTTGTACATTTGAGACAGGATCAAGTAAGACTTGAACTCACAGAGATAGCAAAGCCTACCTCTGTCCCACATGCTCTGGCATTAAATGTTTGTGCCATCAGGCCCAGCTATTTATTTTTAATTAGGTGTGTCCTAGTTAACATATGTAATCACAGGACAGTACACAGTGACTTTGTATACATGAGGATACTGACTGAAGCTATGGGCAGTGTTGGTTGCTCTCACCCATAACATTGTAACGCATGGTGCAAGTGCATTTTGTAAAAAGGCAATGTCTTCCTTAGACAGGGCCAAACACTCCTCACAGTTGTGGAGGCTAGGAGGCTTGAGTTCAAGGTATCAACATAGCCAGGTTCTGGTGACTCTTCTCCTTCTGTCCTAACAGCAGAGAAAGGAAACAAGGTTTTTCCGTCTCTTATCTGGGCCCAAGGCCCACGGTTGGATGCACAGCATAATGAAGTCAAATAGTGGATCTCAGGTCATGCTGCGGGCAAGCCAAGAAAATGAACTTAGAGCTTCTGCAAGCACAGTCTCCATTTCCATGGAGGAGGGAGACTGTGCAGGTCTAGGCAAGAAAGGGCAAAGGATTGCTGGGGGAGGGGGGGGAAAGAAAAAGAAAAAAAACAAAACAACCTTTGATGTTTGGGCTGTGGATCTGGCTCAGCAGAGCAACTACTTAGCATGCAGGAAGCAAAGTGACGCTTCCACTGTTCACCGTGGCACGCGTGGAAAATCCCAAAGACCCAGAGTCGGAAGCAGGAGGATCAGATGTTCAAACCTGTGCCTGAACACTGTACAAGTAAAATGTGAGGCCCGTATGGGCCTCAACTTTGTTTTTCTGCTAATAGTTTGGTGACGAGAGGAGAAAGAGCGAAATGACCAGAGCTGCTTAATGGGAAGGAGCTCATCAGTGGAATGTGCGTCATGCGATTCCTACACAAGCATGGGAAAATATGCATGAGATACACATAGACCCTGAACAGTCAGGGGGACGTCCTCTGCTGGGGGTCTTAACTGTATTAGAGTATACACTGATTAGAAAACCAGTGTGAATAGCCATCCCCTCCTGCTCCGTCCCCCACCTCTCCTGCCACCACATGACAAAGTGGTTACAGGGTATGCCAGGCTATAGTAATCTTATTAGGCACACATTTGAAAACCTGACTGTTCTTTTGACCTTTGAAATGCACGTTACAGAGCCTAGTGTGGTGACCTTTGCATGTAATCACTCTGGAGGCTAAGGCCACAAGATTACCACAAGTTCAAGGCCTGCATGAGCTAATAGTGAAATGTCGTGTCAAATGATAAGCCTCCCTCCCTTTTAAAGGCATGGTATGGTTTGGTTCATTAAATTCTAATATATTAAGCTGCATGTGTACATTTAAGCATCCAATCTCCTTTCTTAAAATGCTTAAATTGCAGCCAGGTGATGGTGGGACACGCCTTTAGTCCCAGTTTTGCAGAAGCAGAAACAAGTGGATCGCCAGGTTCAAGGCCAGCCTGGTCTACAGAGTGAGTTCTAGGGCAGCCAGGGCTACACAGAGAACCATGTCTTAAAGCAAAACAACAACAACACACATACACACAAAATCAGAAAAACAAAACAAATAGCTTAAATTGCTAGGCAAGTAGAAAAAGCAGTTAAGTAATGTTGATAAACATTCTGATTCTTCTACCATGTGGGTCCCTGGGATCCAAGTGAAGTCAGCAGGTATTAACTTCTGAGCCATCTCAATGGCCCTGTTAGATATACTAAAATGTTAAATTATCTTGAAATTTAAAAGGGTTATCCAACCTCAATTCTGAAATACTAACTTGCAAGAGGATGGGAAAATCAAGAACATCCTTAGCTACATAAAGAACTGCAGGCTGCTGCCAGGCGGTGGTGGCGCAGGCCTGTAATCCCAGCACTCTGGGAGGCAGAGACAGGAGGATTTCTGAGTTTGAGGCCAGTCTGGTCTACAGAGTGAGTTCCAGGACAGCCAGGACTATACAGAGAAACCCTGTCTCAAAAAAAAAAGAAAAGAAAAGAAAAGAACTGCAGGCCAGCCTATACTACCTCTCCCACAAAATAAATAATTAATAAGGAAAAATAACAGTACTATGGTTTTATTTTGCATATTTCTTTTTTTAGCTTTGAGTTGTCCTGAATCAAAAATAAAGTTATTCCTTAAATAAACAATCCTTGGAGTCCAAGAGATAGCTCAGTGGTAAAAAGTATTTGCCTATCTTTCAAAAGACTACAGGTCAGTTCCCAGTACCCACATGGACTAGTTCACAACTGTCTATAACTTCAGCTCCAGGGGTTGATACCCTCTGTGACCTCCATTCATACCTTCACACATGTGCCATACACTCACACAGGTAAATAACACACACACACACACACACATTCATATAGATACAAATAAAGAGTTCTTCTGAGCTGGAGAGATGGCTCAGTGGTTAAGAGCACTGACTGCTCTTCCAGAGGTCCCAAGTTCAAATCCCAGCAACACATGGTGGCTCACAACCATCTGTAATGAGATCTGATGCCCTCTTCTGGTGTGTCTGAAGACAGGTACAGTGTACTTACATATAATAAATAAATACAATCTTAAAAAAAAAAAAAAAAAAGTTCTTCTGTCCCAAGTAACCTGAGAAGTTATCTTGGATTAGACTGTTACTTCAAATTATATAAACTAAGTAACTTCTGGACAGCAGAATTTTCTCCTTAATTCTGGAAGCTTGAAATTCCAAGATCCTGCTTCTGGTGAAAGGGCCACTTCTGTGCTCACCTAGCAGCTTCTTGCTGTCTTCTTCACAGGGCACAGAGGACAAACTAGCTCATGTTTCTTCAGGAAGGCTGGCACATCCCTTCATGAGGGCTGGCAGAGCTCTATATCTTATGTCAGCTTTGGTGCTGGATGGTAATATATGAATTTGTGGTGGGGGCTACAAATATTTAGATCCTAGATTCCTGTGCATGGAATGGATGGCTGTGTTGGCAGGTGCTGGCTGAAGGCAGGAGACTGGACAATATTTCTCAATATGGTTGAAAAATGTTGAATCTTCCTCGACACCAACCAGTCTAGAAACAATTCCTGCTGACAGCTCTGGTCACACTGTTTCTTTCAAATAGTTGGGCTTTGGAAGCTACCTATTAGACTCCTGATAAAATCCCGACCATGCCATGGGTGCATGCAAGTGGCTAGCCCTGCCACTGATAGAGTCACAGACACACAGCAGTCTTATAGGCACTAGAATAGAAGTCCACTGCGCTTTCTGCAAACAGCGGCCAGTCTTTTGGTGGTTTAACAGCTATTAAAACTACATTTAAAGCCGGGCAGTGGTGGCGCCCGCCTATAATCCCAGCACTCTGGGAGGCAGAGGTAGGCGGATTTCTGAGTTCGAGGCCAGCCTGGCCCACAGAATGAGTTCCAGGACAGCCAGGGCTACACAGAGAAACCCTGTCTTGAAAAAAACAAAAACCAACCAACAAACAAAAAACCCTACAGTTAAGACTTATGACTTCAAGAGAGCTGTTTAATGCATGCTTCTGAAGCTAACAGAGTACACCATAAATAAATAAATAAATAAATAAATAAATAAATAAATAAATATTTAGAGATCTGTTGGTAGAGTGATGGCCCAGAATGCACGAAGCCCAGGGTTCCAGCTTCAGCACTGCATAAAACGGGTGGTGGTGCGTGCTTGTGTGTGTGTGTGTGTGTCTGTGTGTCTGTGTGTGTGTGTGTGTGTGTGTGTGTGTGTGACTTTCAGCTCTCTGCCAACATAGATAAAGGGAGCGGGACCAGACGTTCTCATGATTACTACATAGTAAGTAGGAGGCTACCCTAGGCTGCATAAGACCCTGTCTTGGGGGGGTAAGGGAGTAAATACCACATTAAACTTGCCTTCTAGAAATGTATGCTGGTTGATGATATGGTATAAACTGAGAAAACCTTATATAAACTGGAGATATAAAAATGCATAAAATGATAGCCGGGTGGCAGGTGGTGCATGCCTGTAATCCCAGCACTCTGGGAGGCAGAGGCAGGTAGATTTCTGAGTTCGAGGCCAGCCTGGCCTACAGAGTGAGTTCCAGGACAGCCAGGACCACACAGAGAAACCCTGCCTCTAAACCCAAAATAAATAAATAAATAAATAAATAAATAAATAAATAAATAAATAAATAAATTTGAACCTCTTTTTCTTCCTTTTTTGTGTCTTACTATTTTTTCTTCAAGGGCTCTCTACATAGACCTGGCTATCTGGAAATCCGTGTAGACCACACTAGTCTTTAACTCACAACGATCCCTCTGCTTCTGGTTCCCATGTGCTGGGATAAACGACGTTAACCACCACCTTGCTTCATTTGTTCAGACAGGATCTCCGTACACAGGTCATGCTGCCCTCAACCTGCAGAACCTCCCGCTTAATCCTCAGTGGTGCTAGAATTACAATCCTGAACCACTGTACCCAGTTTGATCAATTCATACTCTTCAAAATTTTGGAAAGCTAACACTGTATGGAATGGAGTTTGTTTTTTTTTTTTTAAAAAAATGATTTTATTTCTTTTTGTTAAACTTAAGGACAATTGCATTTAGGATATAAACGAGAACACTCGGATTTATTTTGTTTCTTGATTTTCGTTAATGATTACTGTTGTTTTTAATCTTAGCTTTTGGAGTCAACGTTTATTCATTGGTGAAGTCAACTGATGCATAGGCACAAAGCGCAAAAAGGAGCTGGGTATCAAGACCTGTACCTGTCTTCCCAGCACTTGGGAGCTAAAGGCAGGAGGTTCAGAAGTTCAAGGTCATCCGTAGCTACATATAGAGTTCAAGGTCACCTTGGGCTACAGGATTTCCTATCCCAACTCTCTAGTGAACTCTGACAACCCGCCCCTCCCCCCACATACACCAGAAAGAAAAAAAAAAGAGCTGGGAAGCCTTATCAACATACTTTACCTATTTCAGTCTTGCCAGCCTGGTGGAGCTGGCTGTCTTAAATTTGAAATGGACTTTAAGCTATACGGATGCAAAGAAGTACAGACTGCGGCTAAAGCCAGCCACGACACTGCTTAAGCCCCAGAATAGTAAGCAACGAAGAGCTGGCACTGAACTGGCTACTTACATGAGCTCAAAACAATGGCATGCAGATGAAAAAATGTAATTCTTAGGTAGTTCTGTGATATAGAAATATTGTTACTCCCCTATCCACAATGAGAAACCAAGTCACCAGCTCAGTAAGAGACCAAGGTCTCCAGAACTACATTTCCTTCAGGGGACTGAGTTTAAAACATTGGTGCTTTGAGTCAGAATCTCAAGCATCTCAGGCTAGCCTCCAACGCACCATGTAGGTGAAAATGCTCCCACCTCTACCACTGGAGTGCAGGGATTAGCAGTGTGCATCATCACTCTAGGGTTACAGAATACTGGGCTTAAACCCAGGGCTTTTGGGCAAGCCAGGCAAGCACTCCACCACCTGAGCTGCCTCCCAATCTGAGTTCAAAAGGTTAACTACCACTGCATCGAGTGGGCCGACCTCAGCTTGGCAATGGAAAGAGCTGGTGAAGGACTGGTGGCCAAAAAGCACTCCCCACTGCCCTGAGCAATGAAAGGCAGGACTCTCACTGCTTGGAGGCAGGGTATTCCTATTCCTGATTCCATGGGGGAAAGTCCAGAGAATGGTCTAGGGGAAGATGAAGGGACGTATCCTGTATCCTGTTGACTGGGAAATGTAGCTTGTGGTAGCTTTGCCTTTGAGCAGAGAAAGGCAAGCTGTATTTGCTGGTAAATTATCATCAGTGGAGGACTAACTAGGTCAGCTCCTTTCTAAAGGGGATGCAGAGAGGTCAGGAAAAGTGAGTGCAGCTAAAAGGGGAGCCAGTGCTCCTAGCTGGGCTCAGCAAACATCCACTGCCAGATAGTAACCAGATAGTAACGTTTCAGGCTGCGCTCTCCCTTATTGTCCTTCTTTCTCTTAACTATTTAACAGATTAGAAACTGCTAGTAGCAGAAAGGCTATTTGTAGGTTACATTTTGCTTATTTCTGCTACAAACACACACACACACACACACACACACACACACAGGCTTTAAAGTTTGATCCTGGCCTTCTCAGCAGTCTTGGATGCTTGTTCTGAAACAAGGCCTCCCAGGACAAAGGGGCTCTGATAAGGACAGGACATGGATGTCTGACTGGTGATGCTCTTGCGATGTGTACCCCGTTCCACTGAGCTCCACTCTACCCACTCCTCTACTGGCTACATTCAGCTAACTCCATTTGGGAAGCAGACGCCTTGGTGTTTTGATGCCATGCACAGCTGCACACATGAGCAACTGGACAAGAATTCTGTTTCATGCCACAGTTTGTCCAGGAACTGGTGCCCATGACAGTTTTGCAAAGCTGTGACCCTCAGCAAGGTGCAAGGCTAAGCTCTTGGGGAAGTGGATTTGAATTCTTCCATTCTCAGGACTCCAAATGGAATTTGCCCACATCTTTGAGAAGCTTGCCCTAGCAAGAAGGGCATAGTCAGCTTAACTCTGTTACATCTCCTATGAAGAGTTCAGCTTTACAGTGCTAAAGACCAGGCAGTGGTTTCTTAGTGGTGTGACTGTCCAATCATCTGCCCCAAATTCTCCCTCTTCCCAAGCTATACAAGAAAGACTTCCTATCTTGTATGTGAAATGTTAACAATGATGTCTATTCTTGAATATTGTATATGTTTTCATTTTTATTTGTATTTGAGACAGTGCAGTTATGAACATGTATCATCATACCCAGTTCTTTGAAATGATGAGCACTGAACCCAAGACCTTGATCCTGCTGAACAAGTACTTGGAGCCACACCCTAACCCCCAGTGTGTGAACACTCCCAACTCCCCCCTCCTGCTAGGTCTGGCTCTGGCTCCCACTTTGCAACAAACTTACAAATCCATCAACTGTAGCTTAAGTGGATTAATTGGAGCCTTTCAGGTTGGAACAATGAGCTGGCCCACTTCTTTGCCCCAACTCCCAACTCCCCCCTCCTGCTAGGTCTGGCTCTGGCTCCCACTTTGCAACAAACTTACAAATCCATCAACTGTAGCTTAAGTGAATAAATTGGAGTCCTTCAGGTCGTCACCAGGAGAGGCTGGATGTTTTCTATGGGTGATGCTCTTCACTCAAAGGAGTGAGAGGGGAAGGTCTAAGATCTGAAGTCCGAAGTGTCCCCAGGACTCGGGGACTAAAAGAGGAAGACACTGCCACTGAATGGGTTGTCACCTCATAAGGTAGGGTCAGGGCTAAAAGCCCAAGAAGATGCGGAGCCTGGTTCCAGGAATTTTGAATGAAGCCAAAAGTAGAAAACTGAACTCAGAAAAGCAGCTTAGCCCAAGAAAGAGTCAGAGGTGGGTGGGTACCTCTGCCTCCAAGAGCACCAGAGACTGGGAGAAGCAATTATGCAGGCTGAGAGGGGTCACTTACCAATTGCCAGTGATTGGTGGGCCAGAAGGTGGATATGCTGGGAACGGAGAGGGCCAGTAGGGTCCTGGTGCCCAGTGTGGCTCAGACATTGAAGGGGAACACAGACACCAAGGTAGCCTATCTGAGTCTCAGTATCAGTGTTAGGGTTTAGAAACAGAAGAAACAGAAGTACCTTGGTAGACCAGGGCTAAGGGATGCTGCAGAAGTCCTACCACGCAACAGATCTCATGCAAGAAATTTATAGAGTGGGGACAGGGAGAGGCAGTCTCTGAGCAGGATCGAGAAGGAGGTGGAGGGGAAGGGGAAGGGAAGGGAGAGCAGGACAGTGTGGGTACCAATCTTTTAAAGAGTGTTGGTGTCCCGTGGGCTGCTGGTGATGATGTGGCTGAAGGTGGGATGCCGGGGAGGGCACCTGGCTCCTAACAGGTGCTATCAATTAAGTGTTTAGCCTTTATTTGCTCCTATGGAAAAACATGTTTTTCCAACATGTGAATTGTGATTGTATACAGCTCGAACTTTACTCATGTGACCATTCTTAAGTCTAAGAGTAGAAATTGTCTGGGGCTTTTTTTTTTTTTAAAGATTTATTTATTTATTATATGTAAGTACACTGTCTTCAGACACACCAGAAGAGGGTGTCAGATCTCATTACAGATGGTTGTGAGCCACCATGTGGTTGCTGGGATTTGAACTCAGGACCTTAGGAAGAACAGTCAAAGTTCTTAACCGCTGAGCCATCTCACCAGCCCTGTCTGGGGCTTTAAATGAATTTGGCCGTTTCAGGAGCCTTTGGTCGGCCTCATTTACGGACTCCATTCTCCCAACTTCTGGAGCTGCAGCAGGTTCTGTAAACTCGACTGGGTCCTCTAGAGGAGCAGCAAGTGTTTGTAAACACTGAACCATCTCTTCGGGGGTTTGTCTGTTATGTGGAGATTTTCTTGTTTTGATTACGTATTCATAAAATAAACCATTTACAGACAAGTTGAGAACTCCAGCTTCCTGAAAAAAGTTTATATGTATATATGTATACATATATGTGTGTGTGTGTGTGTGTGTGTGTGTGTGTGTGTGTGTGTGTATGCATGCAAGAGCGAGTGGGAAAAGAGGAGATGGAAGGAGTGGGCAGAGCCTTTGTCTTGGTCTGAAAAGTGCACAGTGTTTAGAAGGGTTGCGGGTCACTACTCATGATTCCCATCTTTCTACCCACTCTCCATCTGAAAGCTCTCAGTTCTATCGGGCTTTTGTCAGCTAGGGTTATTCAAGCTACAGTTTTCCACTGCTCTCCAGTCAGATGCAGTTTCTGGTTGTGAGGACCCTGGGGGAAAAGGACTAGACACAGCAGGCCAGAAAGTTCTCCCCCTAAACTGACCTAGATTCTCTTAAGTGGCTCACTGCATGTTACCACTGAAGCACCAATCCACTCTGCTAGTCGTGCACGAACAACCCACTCTTTCCTGCTCCTAACATCCTGAAGGCAAGCGCACCGCTAGATGTAGGCCATGTCTTCTCCTGCAAAACAACTGGAGCTCTCCCGGATTTGAGGCTTGTTTGTTCCCTGACTGAATTCCTCTTTACCTCTCTCTAGCAGCCCTCAGCACATCTAGGAGCACTGGGTGCTAAGCTCCTGCGGGGAGGTGTGGCTGCTGACTACAGACTCTGGTCACTTTCTGGCAGCCAGGCCATGCACCCTGAGTGCTGGGAAGCCCTAACCAGAGAACTGAAGCTGCCTTCAAAATGGGCTTCTTCCGCAACCCAGTTTTCTGGGAGGTCAGGGTTTGTTTCCACCTGAATGTCTCAGCTGCCTTACCTTTTCACATCTTGTCCTCTGCTGCCCCTGTTGGCTTTGCCTTTTCCCTTCCTGTCCTTAACTTCCCTGAATTCCCATTGCTTCTCTTTAGTTGTTAGTTTTGATTTTCTGGGTTTGTTTGTCTGTTGTTTGTTTGTTTGCTAGTTTATTTTTTTCTTTTTGTATTGTTTATTTGGGGGGGGGGTGTTTTTTCTTCGAGACAGGGTTTCTCTGTGTAGCCCTGGCTGTCCTGGAACTCACTCTGTAGATCAGGCTGGCCTGGAACTCAGAAATCCACCTGCCTTTGCCTCCCAAGTAGTTGGTGGTTTTTTAAGACAGGGTTTCTCTGTGTAGCTCTGGCTGTTCTGGTACTTGCTTTTTACACCAGGCAGGCTTCCAACTCATAGAGATCCACTTGCCCTGCTTCCCCAGTGCTGAGATTAAATATGGTCCTGACTGCCCCCAGCTGATTTCCAGGGTTTTTTTTGTTTTTGTTTTTTTTTTTAAAAACACTTTTAAAAATTTTGTTTATTTATTACATGTAAGTACACTGTACAAGAGGGAGTCAGATATTGTTACTGATGGTTGTAAGCTACCATGTAGCTGCTGGGATTTGAACTCAGGACCTTTAGAAGAGCAATCAGTGCTCTTAACCACTGAGCCATCTCTCCAGCCCATGATTTCCAGTTTTAATTCATGTTCCTTACCTTTGTCTATTAAGATCTATGGGACTAGCCGGGCGATGGTGGCGTACAACTTTAATCCCAGCACTCTGGGAGGCAGAGGCAGGCGGATCTCTGAGTTCGAGGCCAGCCTGGTCTACAGAGTGAGTTCCAGGACAGCCAGGGCTACACAGAGAAACCCTGTCTCGAAAAAACCAAATCCAAAGATCTATCGGACTAAGCACAAACCTTTAATCCCAGCACATAGGAAGCAGAAGCAGGATGATCTTTTTGAGTTAGAGGCCAGCCTGGTCTACATAGTGAGTTCTGGAACAGCCAGAGCTACAAGGTAAGATACCTCTAAAAGAACAACAAAAAGACCTAAGGAACTGGCCTTTCCTTCTTTTAACTCTGGTCACTACAACTCTGCACCCCAACCTCAAGCATCCTTATACAAATCCACGCCCCCAACCCCAAGCATCCTTACACAAATCGCAATCAGGCAAATACAGACTATATTACTGAGGATGCTGAGAACAACGTTTGTCATCTATCTTAAGTGTGCATTTCCCTTTCTGTGGAGAACTTTTGGGGTTGCTTGGCAGGAATCTGACCTTGGCCAAGGACAAGGAAGTAAGCTCAGGCAGGAAACTAATTTTAGACCTGAACAAAGAAGTAGGCTTCAGGCATGTACAGAGCCATATTGGGGCAGTCTTGCACTTGGTCAGAGTTTGACTTTGGTCAAGGTTAACTTCTCCCAGTTAGCCAGGATCCTGCTCCACCTAGGGTGGAGTGCACGTAGTAAAGGTCAAGTTCATTGTTCCTCCAGGTATAGGAATTCCTGAATTAAACAGGTGACCCACCTAGCTGCCGGAGCAGTCAAGACGAAGACCTCCAAGAGAAGCTAGACAACTTCCACCGGAACTCAGCCTGGAGTCTGGGGGGAGGGTTTGCCCAAACTGTTAAAAGGTCCGGCGCCATTAAAGTTTACGGCTTTGATCAGTGAACATTGACTTAGCCGTACGTTCTTTTCGCCGCTCTTCCCTATGACCCCAAAATTCTCTCAACAGGTAACCCGGTTTACATGTAGCTGCTGGCGGCTACATAGTGGCGCCTGAACGTGGGAAGACCTGGCACGAGAGAATTTCTTGAGGTAGCCCTATCCAGCGAAGCTTCGCGGAAAAGGTGAAAATTAATGGTGTCCGCACGGTAAGCAACATAGAGGGCAAAACTAGCGCTAGTGAATTCGTGTCTATGGTTGTGAGTGCAAGGAATGGATACAGTTTTTCAAGCATACTGCGTGGACCCAGCGCAGGACTGCTTGGGTTGATAAGATAGGGAAATATGGGGAAGGAATTTGGTAGGCATTTGCCCAAAGCTCGTAAGAGCTGATTTCGGCGAAAAGAAAGGGGTTTTTAAAAATAGGCATATGTCCACAGCTTCTAAGAGCTGTTTAAAGAGGAAAATGGATGCAATTGCTTAACAAGCACGCTTAACTTTCTGTGTATCTTTCCGTGTTTGTCCCGGTGCACCGACTGTCTATGTGTATGTTTATGTCCTCTCTGTGTCTTTGTGTGAATGACTGTTTCATGTTAAAAAGAAAAAATTGGTAAAGATTACATCTGCTGGTAACCTTTTGAGCTAGCCACAGTTTGTGTGGGGATTGATTCAAAGCCACGCTGCAGCAGCGTAGCTCACTCACCCAAGACAGAAACATGGCTGGGGAAAAAGCCGCTCTTAAAAGCCCAGAAACCTCGAGATTTGGGAAGACTTTGGTTTGGCTTGTGAAATTCATGTAGTCGCTTTATACTTGTTTTTAATTGGTTTTAATGATATAAGGCTTTACATTTCTTGACTAAAGAGTTATAAATTAATTGGTTATTATGTAAAAGGTATAGTGTTATTAAGAAAAGGTTAGTTTAAAACTGGTGATTCAGTGTTAGAGCTATCTTAACTAACTACACGTGGCCTAACGCCACTCATGCTTTGTTCTTGTTTATAATTGGATTTAAAGGTATATTTTACATGTCTTGACTATAGAGTATTGGCTTAAGTCACTGCACATGATTTAAAAGGTATAATGTTATTAACAAAAGTTAGGTTAAGGCTGGTAGTTTAGGGTAGTCGCCATTTTGAACACGTGGCATGATGGTTAAGGCTGGTAGTTTAGGGTAGTCGCCATTTTGAACACGTGGCATGATGGTTAAGGCTTTTAGTTTAGGGTAGTCGCCATTTTGAAGAACACCACGTGGCATGACGCAATCCAGGAAATACAGGCCTTTGGGACGCTCCTAAATTGGCATGGTGTTATATGTGGATCTTGGCCTGGAGATTAGACTTAATGAAGATTAAGATTTAAAATATTGTCTCTTTAATAAGTTACACTGTTATACACTTGAACATAAGAACTGGCATACAAACCTTGTGCTGTAAATATGTGTTTGCCATTAATTTTAAAGAAAATAGATTGTTTAAAATTGAGATTTGCTTCCAAAATTACAATTGTGCTCTAATATTGCAAGAAAACATTGAGTTACAATAAAAATCAGTGTGTCATTGGCTACAGTTTTCAGTTTGCAGGCTCGTAATTGTTAACATTTTGTAATTAAGATAATTTTGAGAGTGATACAGCTATGGGTTTTAGAGGCCCATTGCCTCTTTTCCACAAGTTTATAGGCTACAATGGTAGGAGCAAAATTTAACCCTCCAAGATTAAAAAGGAGATCTCTGTAGAAATGTATTTGATATCAAGTAGGTTCCTTTGACCATGAAATTACAGGCTTCTTTTGTTTAATCCTTAAATTGTCCTTGTAGGTTTGGGTCTGGTCTTAGATAAAAGGCTCAGATTAGAAGATATTTACATTTGAGGAATCTCATACAGTGTCCTTGCCAAGGACTCAAGGTGGATCCTAGGGCAGATAAAAAAATTTACATTTGAGTTAATGCAAAGCTTAGAGCTGCCTCAAGGAATGGCTAACAGCCTTATGTCTTGTGAGAAAAAGTGTTTGTCTCTGTTTCAATACTAGAAGTTAAGATCTTAAAATTTTCAGTGTATAATGTTCATAGAATGTTTGTTACAGGCCCTTGCTCCTATAGACTTTTAGAATTTTTAGGTAAATGGCTTTCAAAAGTTGTTAGGATATATTAATTGGCTTTATCTTATTTACCTCATTTTAAGCTTGCCACAGAAGGTCTTAAACCTCTGTTTTCAAGGTAGGAAACGTTTGTTCCTTGCTTCAAGCAACAATCAAATTTATTATTAATGGTTGATCTATTACATGGCAAGCATTTTTAGGCAAAATTAATAATTGTTATCCAAAAGATAATTTGTACTATCAGATCACATGTTTATTCCTTTAAGTTTCTCCCTGCTTCAACACAGATACCTGAATTGGGTGCTATAGCAGCTATTTTTAAGGTGTTAAAGGTCAAGCTTTTAATAATAGTAGATATACATAGCTCATGGTTTATAATTGCTTAAAATTGGTCCATTTTTAATACTGCTAATTCTTAATTTCTACAGTTTATACAAATGTGATTCAAATTTCTAAGAACAAAGGATATGTTCTCTAAATGACTGTCCTTTAGGTATTTGAAATAATTTTATATTTTGTGCACATCAAATTATAAAGATTTGTTCTTGATGTCCTCAATTTCTACCTCTACCACGTAATGGTGTTAATCCTAGAGGACTTAGTTATTACAGATAAATGATATTCATATTTCTAATTTAAAAGATTAAAAAAATATGTACATGTGACTAATGATTCATTTTTAGGCTGTCTAGTTGCAACTGCTCTAACAGAAAAAGCAACTATATTTTATATAATTACATAGTTATTGCCTATGTTATGGTTTATACTTTGTGTTCCAACTTAAATTAATAAAACAATATCTTCTTGGAAGAAAGAAGAGAGGGGAAATTGTGTCCCTGTGCATATAATTTAAATTATGCTTACATGTTTTTAAGAAAATTTTAAAAATTTTAAAATTTAGATGCCAAGAAACTCCTTGCTAAATGTATATGACATCTTGTAATTAGACATATTGATGTCTAGGTGAAATGAAGGAATTCACTTACTAACATATGCCATGATCCTGATTTAATATTGGGGGAGAAGGCATGTCCTCTGTTTTTTCCACAGAATGCTGCAGAAGATATGCTGACTGTGCTTGCTGAATGCCCAGACCATGGTAACATAAGAGCTATATTGGGTATATGTTCTTGACTTACCTCAATTGTTAAATGTCCCAGGTTAGATAAATTGCCTAGCTTCAAGCTTTTAGACTTTGTGGGACAGAACATGGAGACTGTTATGCTAGCTTAGGAAAAATTAATTAGAAGAGTTAAAATGACTCTTCTCCTTATTGTGCTCAGCTGACTCAACCATAGACTGGTCTAGAAATAATTCCAATTTTGAAGATTCCAATTTTGAAGATGGCTAACAATCTTCAGCCAGCTGTGTTAATTTAACATATAGTCTCCACTTTTCCTGAGAAGTAACAGCATATCTCTTGATTCACAAGGCTACCTCTCCCATCTCAGAGGCCAAGCCTTGGGTCCTTAAAGTTGTTAATTTACAACTGAATTGGATACTTCTGGGACAAGTTAATCCTATTCCACCTTTAACTCTTGACCTTGTCTGTTAAGCAGACTGGCTGTCTCCACCCAGGCTCACCTGGATGGAGAGATTACATGTCTGTTAAAGACACTTGCAGACCCCCCTGGCTTCAAAACTTACACAAGTGGATCTCCAAAGAGGGAGCCACATAGAACTCAGATCTATGTGTGTTTGTTTATGAACAAACATGGGTACCAGCGAGACGTGCGAGGCAAAGCACTGCATGGGGAGGTGAATTTCTGCTTCTGAGTCCCCAGGAAGTACACCTAATTGCATAGGGGTTAACGTCGAGAGGCTGTCCTTAAAATAATAAGGGAGCCTATTACCCCTCCTCTGAAAAAGACGTTATACAATATTTAAGAGGAATTACGGTCAATGCTTCCCCTCCTGGTTAAGGCCCGCCTTCTTATGAAGGATATTTATCCACTTGTTTTCTACCTCCTCCTGTTCAAATTAATAAAAAAAGGGAGGACATGTACAGAGCCATATTGGGGCAGTCTTGCACTTGGTCAGAGTTTGACTTTGGTCAAGGTTAACTTCTCCCAGTTAGCCAGGATCCTGCTCCACCTAGGGTGGAGTGCACGTAGTAAAGGTCAAGTTCATTGTTCCTCCAGGTATAGGAATTCCTGAATTAAACAGGTGACCCACCTAGCTGCCGGAGCAGTCAAGACGAAGACCTCCAAGAGAAGCTAGACAACTTCCACCGGAACTCAGCCTGGAGTCTGGGGGGAGGGTTTGCCCAAACTGTTAAAAGGTCCGGCGCCATTAAAGTTTACGGCTTTGATCAGTGAACATTGACTTAGCCGTACGTTCTTTTCGCCGCTCTTCCCTATGACCCCAAAATTCTCTCAACAGGTAACCCGGTTTACATGTAGCTGCTGGCGGCTACACAGGCAAGAATATGACTTTGGGCTAGGCTCGGGAGGTTTGCTCAGATATCTTGGTCATCGTGATAAGCTCTTAGAAACCTCACCCATGGTAGTGATCACAAGAGTAATCTCTGGACTTGTTTCCTGCCTAGCTTGTTCCTTCACTCTCTGTGTTTATTGTCTTTCTTGTTCTTCAACCTAGAACTGAACCTAAAAGCAAATTGGGAAAAAGTAAACCCGCCTCAGCCTTAGGAACTGGCTGGGGTCGGGTACGATGTTGTCTAATTGTCTTTTTTCTTTTTAATCCTCGCTCCTGCCCTGGGAGAACCTGTTGACTGTCTGAGCTGGCTTGGTCACCTGTCTTAGACATGAGAAGTAGCACCGATGTCATTGAGTAATAATGGAAAAAGCCCTGGCAACTTTTAGGCCCCTCCCAGGGGGCTAAAATGATAGATAACCAATTGATTGCAGATTCGCTGTGTACCATTACTGAGCACTGCACATTCATAGCTTCCTGACTCTTGCAGTATGCAGCCACACTAGCTCTGGCCAATTTTATCCACACAACACTAAGCTACTTCCTCCCAGCAAAAAACAAACCTATTGCTATTTTCCTGAATCTCCCACCAGTATCTACTCTAGGGTCCCAGTTAAATCCTTCTCATGAGGTTGGACTTGGCTATTCTAGTAGCTGGGTCTAATCCAGGGAATCCTTTGTTTATAAATACTACCCTCTTAGGAAGAAGCTTCTAGCAGATGCTAAGGCCGATTAGACAGTGAAATGAGTTATGAAAGAAGGTTTGGATTTGCACTCCCTGGAGATCTGTAAAAGCAGGATTGACTCTTCCGTGTCTGGTGATTATGTGGGATAGTGCTGATAGCCAAGAGGAGAGACTAGCTTATCATCCACTACTAAAATTTATGAAGCCCCTGGGCATTCACAATACTGTGCTGGATCCCATAGATATAAAGAAGCCTTTTTAAAAAAAAAGCACAGCCCTTCCATGAATATAATAAAGAGTACATAGGAGAGGCTGGAGAAAGAAAAGTTTGATGATTTGTATATACTTGGCCCAGGGAGTGGCACTGTTAGGAGGTGTAGCCAAGTTGGAGTGGGCATATCACTGTGGGTGTGGGCTTTGAGTGGCACTGTTAGGAAGTGTGACCTAGTGTGAGTGGGCGTGTCACTGTGGGTGTGGCTTTGAGACCGTACTTTTAGCAGCCTGATAGTCAGTCTTCTGCAAGCTGCCTTAGGAACAAGAGATGGAACTCTCAGCTCCTCTAGCCCCGTGCTTGCCTGGACCCTGCCATGCTCCTGTGTGGATGATAATGGACTGAACCTTGGACCTGTAATCCAGCCCCAAATAAATGTTGTCCTTATAAGACTTGACTTGGTCATGGTGTCTCTTTACAGCAGTAAAACACTAAGACAAAAAGAAAGGGAAGAATTGTAATCTTAAAAAATGATTAAAAAAAAGAAAACACAGTCTCCTATTCTTGTAGGGTATAGGAATTGTGTTCTCTTATAAGTTTTCTTTCTTTCTTTTTTCTTTTCTTTTCTTTTTTTTTTTCTTTTTTTTTTTTTTTTGGAAGCAAGGCAATGCAGATTTCTGCCCCCTTGCTTTAAAAAAAAAAGTGCTGGCTGGAGAGATGGCTCAGTGGTTAAGAGCACTGACTGCTCTTCCAAAGGTCCTGAGTTCAAATCCTAGCAACCACATGGTGGCTCACAACCATCCATAATGAGATCTAATGCCCCCTTATGGTGTGTCTGAAGTACATACAATAATAAGTCTTTGTGCCAGAGTAAGCAGACCTCCTGAGTTCAGTTCCCAGCAACCACATGATAGCTCACAAACATCTGTACAGCTACAGTATACTCATATACAGAAAATAAATAAATAAATCTTTTTTTAAAAAAGTGTTTTATATACCCCTTCCTATGTAGAAAAGGATAACCTTGAACTTGTAAGCCTCCTGATGCTATCTCCCAAGTTTTGGGAGTTTACAAGTTTGTGCACCACACCTAGTTATGCAGGACTAAGGGTAGAACCCAGGGCTTCAAACCATGCTAGGCAAGCTTCCTACCGACTGAGCTGCCTCCCCAGCCCATCTTTTGATGATCACGCTATACAGCTCATATTTCACAGGAGTTTGTCAATGTCCATAAGCTGCATGGACACACCAGAAGAATTAAGTGGGGCAAAAAGTATACAGTGGCTTCAGTTCTACCATGTAGACAATAAGAGGCTACCGGGTTTGGTCCTAAGTGATTCTTTACTTCATTATACTAAGTTAGGGTGCAATTAGGACCAGAAGACAAAAGACAGTAAGGAGGTGGGAAGACAGCAAATAATTGGCCATTTTCCCCATCAGGGTCCTAACATAATATCAACCAGGAGTCTGTCCAAGGCAGACTTTTCACTGGACAAATAAGGTTCAGTTCCCTTCTTGGCTTCTTGGCTGAGAATGTATGTGTCTGCAGGCATAGCTAGATCCTCCATCCTGTACAGCTTTCCTGGCTCAGTATTTTGTTATTCACATCTGGACTGTCCAGAATGAACACCATGATGATGCCCATTCAGAAGGTTGAGGAAGACAAGCTGAAAACCTGAGGCCAGTCATAGAGACTATGTAGAAAGACCACGTCTCAAAACCAGGAACAAAAACAAAACCTGCCAGGCTGTGGCAGCGCACACCTTTAATCCCAGCACTTGGGAGTCAGAGGCAGGTGGATTTCTGAGTTCGAGGCCAGCCTGGTCTACAGAGTGAGTTCCAGGACAGCCAGGGTTACACAGAGAAACCCTGTCTTGAAACTCCCCCCCCCCCCCAAAAAAAAACCAACGAAACAAACAAAAATCCCCCCAAAAGTCCTATTATTTCAGCACTTGACAAGTAGAGGTAGGAGGAGTTCAGGATTATCTTTAGCTACAGCCTGGGTAACTTAATACCGTATTCTAAAAAAGGAATAAAAAAAGGTGGTTGGGTGGTAGCTGGAAAGATGGCTCCGTAAGTCAGAACACCTGCCACCAACCCTGGTGACTTGAGTTTGATCTCTAGGGTGGAATGAGAGAGTTGATTCTAGAAACTGTTCACTCACCTCCACACCTGGGTATGCATGCACACATACAGACACACACACATACACATATAGACACACACACATACAGACATACACACACACACACACACACATACAGACACACACACATACAGACACACACACATATAGACACATACACATACAGACACACACACACACACACATACAGACACACACATACAGACACACACAAAGACAGACATACACACACATACATATAAATACACACATACAGACATACACGTACACACACATACAGACACACACACATACAGACATACACGCACACACATACAGATACACACACATACAGACATACAGATACACACATACAGACATATACACACACATACAGACACACACACATACAGACATACACATACATACAGACACACACACATACAGACACACACACTACATACACATACACAAATAGGCATACATACATACACATATGAGCATACACTCCCAGATATACAGAGACATAAACACATACAGACATACGTGCATACAGACATACACATACATACAGACACACACACATACAGACACACACACTACATACACATACACAAATAGGCATACATACATACACATATGAGCATACACTCCCAGATATACAGAGACATAAACACATACAGACATACGTGCATACAGACATACACACACTTACAGACACACACAGACACAGACACATACATACACACATGCAAATCTAATAAAAATATCTTTTTTCAAAAAGAAAACATGACCAATGACAATGTTTGCATCAACTTTAGAAGAGATATTGATAGCATCTCACTATCTTAATTGCTTTTCTCTTGCTGTGAAAAGACACCATGATCAAAGCAACTCTTACACGAGAAAGCATTTAATTTGGGAGCGGCTTACAGTTTTAGAGTGTAAGTCAATGATCATCACGGCAGAAAGCAAGCAGGTATAGCTGTGAAGCAGGAGCTGAGGGCTTTGCATCCTTATGCTCTGGCTGCTGGCGTGGGGGTGGGGGGGAGGGGACTCGAGACCACGGGTCTTTTGAAACTTCAGCACCCATCCCCAGTTACACACCTCCTCCATCAAGGCAGCATCTGCTTCAACAAGGCCATGAACCTTAGTCCTTTCTAAACTGTTCCACTCCTTGGTGACTGAACTTTTAAATATATGAGCCTACGGAGGCCATTCTCATTCAAGCCACCACAGTCATTATAATATATTCTTTGTGTTTAGTTTTATTATATTTTTCCCTTTCCAGGAAATAGAATGTGGTTAGTTAGGTGTGTGTTTATATGTTTTTGTTTTTTGTTTTTGTTTTTTCTGAAACAAATTACTGTGGTTGCTACCATTAACACCAAAGTCAGTAAACTTCTAGTTGGTAATTCCTAGGCCATTCGTATCTATTGAGTTCATTTGCTTCTTCTTTTTTTTTTTTTTTGAGTGGAGCATTTGAGGCAAGGCTTCTCCATGTAGCCCTTCTATCCTGGGAACTCTGTTGAACAGGTTAGGTTCAAACATCTAATTGCCTCTGCCCTCTGAGTTCTGGGACCAAAGGCAAATGCTTCTGTGCCCACCCAGCTTGATTACTTTTTAGCTAAAATATGGCATTTTGATTTATACAGGCAGACAAATGTGAAACACAAATTTAATTTTCTAATAATTTAGTCAGAAATTAACTACTATAAAGAAGGAAATAGGCATTTATCTTCTTTACTCAAATTGCATATATATATATATACACTTAGACCTTTTTAATTGTGTGGAGGGTGTGTATGATGTATGTGCGTACATGCACACATACTATAGTTACACATGTAGATATCAGAAGACAATTTTGGGAAGCTGGTTCTTCCCTTTTACTCTGGATTATGGGGAGTCTATCTGAGGCTAGCTCTTTACTAGGCAAATACATGTTTCAATAAGCTAAACTAGACACATATAAATAAACTAAACAACTCAGGTAGACACATTTGCTGAGCCATTTCTTGGACCACATCTGAATCTATAGGGTAATATGTATGCAAAGATATATATGTGTATATATATACACATACACACACACACACACACATATAACATATATCTGTCAAATGGATCAGTAATTCGACTGATCAAATCTTCTTTTATTTAGCCAGTCATTTAAATCATTATGTACTTTGTTAAATATTTCAATTTAAACTGTTTTTTATTTCAGAGTTTTTCTGTGTAGTCCTGCCTGTCCTACAACTGACGTTATAAACTAGGCTGGCTTTGAACTCAGAGATCCCGCTTCTACCTCCTGAGTACTGAGATTAAAGACATGCATCACCACTGCCTGGCAATTTAAACACTTTTTAAAGATAGTTTTATTTATTTTTAATTGTGTATATAAGTGTGTGTCTGTGTATCATTGTGTCTATATGAGTACAGAACCCATGGGACTCCTGAAGCTGTGGTCACAGGGAGTTGAACTGCTCTGTGTGGGGCTGGGAATTTAGCTTGGGTCCTCTGTAAGAGAAGCAAATGCTTGTAACTGTAGGGGCATTTCTGCAGCAGCCGCCTCACGCCCAAGAGAAACCCTTAAGATATTATTTAATCTATTTAGCATTCTAAACTTTATATTTTTTAAAGATTTATTTATTATTATGTGTAACACTGTAGCTGACTTTAGACATACTAGAAGAGGGCGTCAGATCTCATTATGGATGGTTGTGAGCCACCATGTGGTTGCTGGGATTTGAACTCAGGACCTTTGGAAGAGCAGTCAGAGCCATCTCACCAGCCCATAAACTTTCAATTATCAATTCCAAAATTCAATGATAAACTTTCACATTGCGCAATGTTTTCAATACTTGAGACTGATCTACAGTTTAAATTGTTAATTTTTTACATTTATTGCTTCTTTTTTTTTATTCGATATAATTTTTTATTTACATTTCAGATGATTTCCCCTTTTCTAGCCCCCCACTCCCCGAAAGTCCTGTAAGCCCCCTTCTCTTCCCCTGTCCTCCTACCCACCCCATTCCAATTCCCTGTTCTGGTTTTGCCAAATACTGCTTCACTGAGTCTTTCCAGAACAAGGGGCCACTCCTCCTTTCTTCTTGTACCTCATTTGATGTGTGGATTATGTTTTGGGTATTCCAGTTTTCTAGGTTAATATCCACTTATTAGTGAGTGCATACCATGATTCACCTTTTGAGTCAGGGTTACCTCACTTAGTATGATGTTCTACAGCTCCATCCATTTGCCTAAGAATTTCATGAATTCATTGTTTCTAATGGCTGAATAGTACTCCATTGTGTAGATATACCACATTTTTTGCATCCACTCTTCTGTTGAGGGATACCTGGGTTCTTTCCAGCATTTGGCAATTATAAATAGGGCTGCTATGAATATAGTAGAGCATGTATCCTTATTACATGGCGGGGAATCCTCTGGGTATATGCCCAGGAGTGGTATAGCAGGATCTTCTGGAAGTGAGGTGCCCAGTTTTCGGAGGAACTGCCAGACTGATTTCCAGAGTGGTTGTACCAATTTGCAACCCCACCAGCAGTGGAGGAGTGTTCCTCTTTCTCCACACCCTCTCCAACACCTGCTGTCTCCTGAATTTTTAATCTTAGCCATTCTGACTGGTGTAAGATGAAATCTCAGGGTTGTTTTGATTTGCATTTCCCTAATGACTAATGAAGTTGAGCATTTTTTAAGATGCTCCTCCGCCATCCGAAGTTCTTCAGGTGAGAATTCTTTGTTTAACTCTGTACCCCATTTTTTAATAGGGTTGTTCGGTTTTCTGGAGTCTAACTTCTTGAGTTCTTTATATATATTGGATATTAGCCCTCTGTCTGATGTAGGATTGGTGAAAGCTTCATACATTTGTATATTCCATGTTGAGAACACCCCTTTCTCTCATCCCTCCCAAGTCTCTCAGAACCCTCTGTCTTCTGGGCAGATTTACTTCTATGTTGATGTCATATATGCATATAGAATGATTATTCATCTATACAAAATCTGAGAACTGCAAATTATTGAAAGCATTTTATCCGTCTGTGACGGGCTTAATGATCTCTATATGTGTTCATGTCCAGTTGTATCTTTTTTTTTTTTTAAACATTACTGGCTGAAGACAGTTCCACTGTGGTAGTATATTATATTTCTCTTATCTATTCATTCTTCACTCTCTTTTTAGCTTTATAATCTCTCTTTGAATGATAAATCTTTTTTCACATATCCAGCTACTCAACATCAGTATTTTAAATGAAGATTTATAAAAGTTTCTGTCAGGTTAAGGGGACCTTAAGTATAGAAGAATGGATAACAGCAAGACTTTTCATTCAGTGAATTGATTCTCCCACAGACAGATCTTCCCCAATTCCCAGGATGAGCTAATTTTGTTCCTTTGTAGTCAGCAGTTCTCCTTGGTCTGTTTCAGGAACAAATACAGATGAATTCAGAGTGCTCTTAAATACACAGACAGGATGCAGTGCGGCGAGTCTTCCTTTAACTATGGCCAGTTCCTGAGACCAGACTGATCGAAGAGTCATGAGAAGGGCCAAAAGACCCATGTTTTAAGTTTCAGTATTCTTCATGCTCCATATTCCTCTTACAAAATTCCTCTTAAAGTATTTTAGTTCACATCAATCCCTCTGTCCATTTGTGTCCCTAGGCTGTAGTTTCATTAAAAAGACTCTTTTCTTATAAATCTGCCTATCTTAACCTTGACTTTCCTCCCTTCTAACCTCCAATGTCAGTCTTCTCTCAAGTCCTACCATGACTTTATCAAGTAGGCTTATAAAACATGTTGTGACGCTATGCCAAAATTTGATATCCCTAACTGAAGTGGAAACTCCTGGTATCTTTGGAATGTCAGCTACCATCAAAGGATGTTTTCCTGAGGCAGACATGGGTGGAAGGATATTTTCCTAAAGCAAACGTGTGAAAGGACACATGATGTTGAAAAGCATCTAACAGATGGCAGACGACGCTGGATGGTATCGGTATGCCTTGCTATTCCTTAATTGTGGTGTTTTGTTGTGACTTCATAGAAAGAAACACACCAAAAAACTTCTGGTAGTGTCCTGGTGGCTTCTTGCTGCTTCAGGAGACTCAGGCCAATTGGCAAAGTGATCAGATGTCAGATCAAGCGACAGACTCACATGGTGAGGTAAGACCCATGGGAGGTCACATGATGTTTGGAGGAAGCATATTAGGACTCAAGGGATAGTGATGAGGGGGTGGGGGAAGGGGGGACTTGCACAGCCAACTTTGCAATGTTTCATTGGTCTTGCCTCTTTGCTGATCTTCACTTCATTGAGAGGGGCACTGCTAGAAACTTCTCCTGGCACCCCTGCTGGTCCTGATTGCTCCCACTAACTCGTGAGGATTTGGATGGCTATTTCTGCTAGATTATGCCACTGCTGCTGATTCGTGTTTGATATCCCAACACTACTGAACTGGACTGAAGGTTTATTCATGAAGTGTTTTCAAGTGGATGGAGTTGCTGCTGTTGATTCCTGTGAACTGAATTGATGATTTCCTGACAATGTAGACTGATTTTGCTCCGAAGAACAATTTCTAAATAGGTCCACTTTCCCCGTATCCTAATAACCTTTCTTTTCCACTACCTCTGGTAGGTGGTGGGCTAGAAGGGAGGTTAAAGCATTTTAAAACCTTTATTAAAAGTAGGGTTTGAAAAAAATCTAAGTTTACACTGACTACTTGACAGACAGCCCTAGAAACTCCCATGTTTTCTGTGTGGCCACATAGTTATAATACTTTTTAGAAGAGGGAGTGTTGCTGGGCAGTGGTGGTGCAAGCCTTTAATCCTTAGGAGGCAGAGGCAGGCAGATTTCTGAGTTCAAGGCCAGCCTGGTCTACAGAGTGAGTTCCAGGACAGCCAGGGCTACACAGAGAAACCATGTCTTGAAAAACCAAAAAAAAAAAAAAAAAAAAAAAGAAGAAGAGGGAGTGTTGCTATTGTTTGTATAGATAACACATGACACAGTCAGACACTGCAGTTGACGTTCACTGTGGGCTGAATTAGTTAGGGAAGATACAGAATATAAAGAGAATTTGCTGTGAAAATTGGGAAGCAGGATGAAATGAAGAAAGTCATAGAGTAAACTGGAGATGTGGCTCGGCGGGTGAAGTGCTGGCCTAGCACAACCAAAACCCTGAATTCCACACTCAGCACTGGTAGTGGTAGCCACACCTATAATCTTTAAACTCTGGGGTGGCAAGGAAGCAGGAGGATTAGAGATGTTGCAAATCAGGCTACCTAGGTCTATATGAGACCTTGTTTTAAAAAAGAAATAAAAACCACAAGAGAAGGAAAACAAAAGAGAAGGGCATGGCATTCTACTATCTCTCTCTCCTCTGACCTTCTAATGGCATTGGTGTTTCTTTCTTATTTGCCTCTCTCCACTAAAGAGCAACCATTCTAGTTCTTACTGTCTCCAGAAAGGCCCTATAAAGAGCTGCGTGATGAGTGTGCATCACTGAAGGGCCTACAGATGACATATGCATACAGAATGTGGGAGACTAATGGATGGTCAGACAGAAGCAAGGAATCCCTGAAGCGTGGAGCAGAAGATGGAGTTCATTGCAAAAAGGGTCTTTTACTGTTCTTCCTTTGTTTTAATGACATTAGAGATGTGCACCACCACACCCAATTTATATTAGCTCTGGGAATTAAATTCAGGGTTGTTAGTTACCTACAGACATTCACTGTACCAACGGAGCTATATCCCTTCATAATACCAGGAAGTTTTGTTATTAATGTTGTTTGTTTGCTTGTTTTAGGACAAGATTTCTCTGTGTACCCTGGCTGTCCTGGAACTCGCTGCATAAAACAGGCTGGCCTCAAACTCAGAGATCTGCCTGCCTTTGCCTGCCCTAGCGCTAGGACTAAAGGTGTGTCCTACCACCACCTGGTTATACTAGAATGTTGTTAAGAACTTAAATGCCACTAGGCAGTCCTTTTTTAAAAAAGATTTTATTTATTTTATGTATATGAATACACTGTAGCTATCTTCAGACACACCAGAAGAGGGCATCAGATCCCATTACGGATGGTTGTGAGCCACCATGTGGTTGCTGGGATTTGAACTCAGGACCTCTGGAAGAGCAGTCAGTGATCTTAACCACTGAGCCATCTTTCCAGCCCGCACTAGAGGGTTATTAACATTGTCTTCTGAAAGGCTTCCCCACTTGCAATTTCTACCTTGCTTTTCTGTTTCCACTGCAATAGCACACGGCCAGGAAGTCCATTCTGTCCTTGTCCTAAATGATGTAGCCTTCCTGTTTAAGAGCCCTAATGGACTCCTAGTAAATACCTATTTAATCTGTTCTGTCTTTAAGTCTCTCTTTCTCTCCCTTTCGTTTTCCCTCTCTCCAGTTCTCTCTAGCCACTAATCTGTCTTCCCCATGCATATTTAATGCTGCTATTCTAGTCTAACAGGACTGCTTGCATTGATTGGGTAATACACAAAGAAGAGAAGTATTGTCTGGAGGTCTCCGATTCTTTACTCTATGTCCTCCCTGCCTTACAAGCTGGCAACCTTAGAGCAACTTTTCTTATCCTCCGTTGCTAGAAGAGTTTTAGATTCACCTCAGCTATGGCAAGAAAATGGATTTGTTTTTTTTAAAAAAAAAAAAAAATGCTGGGCAGTAGTGGCACACACTTTTAATCCCAGCACTTGGGAGGCAGAGGCAGGCAGATTTCTGAGTTCAAGGCCAGCCTCATCTACAGAATGAGTTCTAGGACAGCCAGGGCTACACAGAGAAACCCTGTCTTTAAAAAAAAAAAAAGGGCCTGGCGGTGGTGGCCCACGCCTGTAATCCCAGCATTCTGGGAGGCAGAGGCCAGCCTGGTCTACAAAGCGAGTTCCAGGACAGCCAGGGCTATACAGAGAAACCCTGTCTCGAAAAACACCAAATCCAAAAAAACAAAATAAATAAATAAATAAAAAACAATAAAATAAAGAAAAGAAAGAAAAGAAAGAAAGAAAAGAAAATGGATTTGTGCCAAGTGGTAGTATTGCATGATTTTGATCCCAGCACTTGGGTGGAAAAGGCAAGTCGATCATTTTGAGTTTGAGACCAGCCTGCTCTACAGAGTGAGTGCCAGGGCAGCCAAGGGTACTGAAAATCTCTGTCACAAAAAAAGAAAGAAAGAAGGAAAGAAAGAAAGAAAGAAAGAAAGAAAGAAAGAAAGAAAGAAAGAAAGAAAGAAAGAAAGAAAGAGAGAGAGAGAGAAAAAGAGAGAGAGATAGAGAAGAAAGAAAAAGAGAGAGAGAGAGAAGAAAAGATAAAAGAAAAGGAAGGAAGGAAGGAAGGAAGGAAGGAAGGAAGGAAGGAGGGAAGGAAGAAAGGAAGGAAGGAAATGGATAGGTGAGAAATATGGAAGGTATGTAGTCTTAGTGAAAACAGTTCCCAGTTGGTCCCCAGTTGGTGGAATTATTTGGAGAGGATCGGGAGGCGTGGCCTTGCTAGAGCTGGTGTCTCGCTGGGGGTGGGGAGCTTTGAGGTTTTTAGCTCTGGCGTTGTTGTTCCCAGACAGCTCTTTTTTCCTCTGCCTCCTGCTCCTGGATCAGATGTAAGCGCTCAGAAACTGTCCATGCACCATGCCTACTAACCTGCTTCCATACTCTCTACCACAATGGTCACAGACTAACCCTCTATAACTGTAAGCACCAATAAACTCTCTTCTGTAAGCTGCAGTTTTTTCCAACGGTAGAAAAGTGACTAAGACAGAAGGCAAAGGAAAAGATGTCACCATCTGAGATTTTCTCTGTCAGTGGCCATGGGAAGCCCTTGAAGCAGGCAGGATTTCCATTGGCTTCAGGAGTCTGAGAAGCAAGTCTTTTGATGCTCTTTGCAGGAAGGTGCCAGATACCTTCCCCACCCACCCTGAAGGGACACAACTAGAGGGCCATATTAGAGACGATCTGTTAGGAACACATTTACCTTAATTATCTTTGTCATCACCACTACCACTACGCTCACCATATGGGGGTGGAACCAAAGACATCATGCAGGCCAGACAATCATACTGTCCTTGAGTTATATCCCGAGGCCCCTCTCTACATTAACTAATGGAAACTGGAAACACTACAGCACAAGAATTTGAAGGAAACCAAAGTATTTTGAAATATATCAGGGATGACTGTCAGGCTTGAAAGAGCCACTATTACACTCAGGAGGCAGAGTTCTCTGCAAGTTCCTTAACAGCCTGGGCAACACAGTGAGTCTCAGATCAACCTGAGCTACTACAGAGTGAGACTTTGTTCAAAGAAGAGGAGGAGACGGAGTAACAAACAAACAAATGAACAAATAACAAGGTAGAGATCAAGAAAAATGTCATTTACAGCATTTCCTCCCTGTCCCCAAAAGCTGAGGCTCCCAGCACACAGATTCTCCCTGGTCATTCCTAACACACAGACCCTCCCTGATCATGCCCAACACACAGACCCTCCCTGGTCATTCCTAGCACACAGACTCTCCCTGGTCATGCCCAACACACAGACTCTCCCTGGTCATGCCCAACACACAGACTCTCCCTGGTCATGCCCAACACACAGACCCTTCCTGATCATGCCTAACACACAGACTCTCCCTGGTCATGCCCAACACACAGACCCTCCCTGATCATGCCTAACACACAGACCCTCCCTGGTCATTCCCAGCACACAGACCCTCCATGGTCATTCCTTGCCCCTGATGTCACGTTAACACAATGCTATATTTACATCTTTGCCTCAAGTCTTCAGTGATTTGCAGCTGCTTCTAAATAGGAAGAATAAAGAACCACCATCGGCTGGATTTCACTTGTACATATTCCTGGCTTCAGAGACTAATGGCAAAATGTATCTCCTTCTCTATAATATCAATGTTACAATATGGATATTTTTAAACCAATAAATTCTTTCTGTACTAGTCTCTAAATTTTTCAAAACCAAGCTACATTTTAAAATATTGCAATCATACTCCCTTACACTATTTAGACAGAGTCGTCTATATCTGAGGCTAATCTCAAACCCACCCATATCTAAAGATGACTTTGAACTTCAGAGACCTTAGCCTCCATTTCCCAGTGTTGAGATTACAAGCAGAACCACCTTACCATTTAATTTTTAATGACACAGGAATCTGACTTAAACCATCTACTTTTACATGGCCTGCAAAAATAAAAGATAGCTCATAAAATGACATTCGTGGTCTTAAAAATACATGACCCTTGTATAATGAGATTCTGCATGAATAGGACATGTGTACATATACAGAGACCCTGGAATTATGTGGATATGCACTCATTTAAATAGGTCAGTTTCTCAAGAATGTGTTGGATTTGTTGTAAAACCTGAACTTTATATTTACCTGCTATGCAAGGTCTTAAAACAAGTCAGTAACAAAACTCATAAAAATGTGTTTTCCATGCCAGCCCTTGCTCATAGAAGGAAAAAAAAAAAGGCACTTTTGACTTACTAGATCTTTGGACATCATGTGAAAGGTAGTAATCTACTACATACACAGACAGATTCACTGCTGGGCTAGGTAGCCTTATGTTCTGCAGAGGTTTCAATATTTTTTTCTGTAAATATAAACCACTTCCTCTGTGCACCATAAGTAGCTAAATTATTGATAAACACAGCAGGGAGAAGAGGTCTTTGGTGGAACTATAGATCTCTTATCAGGTCAGCTACAAAGGCTCACTCGTTTCTCCTAGAGAAAACTGCCACACACCTCTATTATTACAGCCTCTTCTACCTTACTCCCCTAGATGACTGAGCAAAGCCGTAAAGCAGTGGTTCTTCACTTTCCTAACGCTGCAACCCTTTAATACCCTTTAATACAGTTCTTCATGTTGTGGTGACCCTGAACCATAAAGTTATTTTTATTGCTACTTTGTAACTATAATTTTGCTGCTGTTGGGAATCATAATGTATTTTGGAGAAAGAGGTTTGCAAAGGACTCATTACCCACAGGTTGAGAACTGCTACCCAAGTAGAAAGAGAAACTGATATTTATTATGAAACTCTCGGTTCTTTTCTAGGAAGGGTTTTTCATATAAGCATAGACTATCAAAAAACATTCAATTAATTAAAATATACACACCATCCATAATTTTAGATTTTAGATCTACAGATCATGCACACAAATGAGGCGACTGAAAAGTATACTGAAAACATGACTGACTCACTCTGTAGACCAGGCTGGCCTCAAACTCAGAAATCTACCAGCCTCTGCCTCCCAAGTGCTGGGATTAAAGGCGTGCGCCACCACCGCCTAGCTTGGAAATACATTCTTAAATCAGTTCCTATTAGTCTGAATAGACCTTGGGTAAGAAGAAACGTTCTATAGACTCTGCCCGACTGCTTAGGTCATGTCTTGCTGTATCATAAGATATGAATATCCCAGTTTTAAGTGCTCAGTGTTTGGTGTTCATTGCTCCGTCCCTAAGTATTTAGCCTTTTATTTTCAAGATTACATATTAATAAAGACATCATAATATAAAACATTTTATAACATAAAATATACTATATCCTTATAAATTTAAATATTTAAAGAAAATATCAGCTTTTTTTCCTTTAAATTTTCTAAAACAACTCCAATATTTCCTTTTAAAGAAGTTTAAAATATCTCAACTGTTGGCTCCAGCAATATCAAAAAAATAAAATAAAATAAGTGCCCCCTTTTAAAGTATCTTTTTTTTTTTAACTTCAAGAAAGAAACAGGGTGCAACCATAATCTAGACAGGGGAAAACCAATCTTCAACAGTACAAACAACTCAATGCTCAGCATCTGGGAGTTACCCGCAATCTTCTGGGTTTGGGTCGCCTCTCTAGCCCCGCCCTTTCAGCACACACAGCCTATACCCTAGGCCCCACAAGGCTGTTTCACTGCAACTACTGCTTCTGGTAGCCATCACATGACAACTGCACCTCCTAAACAGCTGGGCTCCCTCCCTTTAGGAACTCCAGCTCTGCCACACAGTGTGAAGCCTCAGCTGCTCTCCAAGATCCCTTCCTGTCTTTAAAACAAATGCCTCCTGTGACTCTTACATTAAACCATTTAGCGGCCAGCAAGAGGTATGTTTTTGTGTATGAACACATGAAGGTAAAGATTGAGTACCTTATTAAACAAATGTGGTTTTTAAATTCTATCTTTTACAAACCTTGTTTTTATGACGTTTTCAGGACAAAAATTATCATACAAAACCCACCCTAATCCAAAATATCTTAGAGACCTATTTTTGTCTTCTTCGTTGGTTAATACAATGTGGTTACCTTGAATCAGGATGGTGATGAAGTCACGTGACATCCACCCTCTCCAACCCTATCGAAGATGACTGCCAGCTTTGTGGCTGCCTCCATCCCAATAGAGGAGACAAACTAATACGGCAGCCCGCCACACGTTGCTTATATCCCAGAGTGACATCATAGTCCATGGTTCCTTTAAAATTATCTACATAGAAAATTTTAACCACCAACCCCTCTACATTACAAGATTTCAGCTAACTTTTTTATTACAGATTTTAAAAATACCAATAAATCTTGAGGTTAAAAAAAAGTTCACATAACAGTCTTATAAATCTTGAGATAAGATTTATATCTCAACAAAGTTTTATGCAGTTAAATGAAACCAGTTTTTGCTTCTTGTTGTTTTTTGGCTGTCCTGCTTTCCTTTCTTAGTTACAGAGTCAAGTGACATGCCTGGCATAGAGGAAACATATGCTTGGGTCTAGAGAAGAAAGAACCATATTCTAACCTCAGAGCCAGCTTTTCAATAAAGTAGAAGAGCATGAGACAACTATTATCGACACCCAAAAGACACTTTGCTAAACTGAATCCAGTGACCAGAAAGCTCAGTGGTGAATTCTGAGCCCTGGCCATCAAATCATCCATGGTAAGTAGTAGTATCAGTGGTGCCTGGCAGCAGTAGAGATAGCCAAGACAAACCAGTAAAAACACAGAAAGCTCACACACTCCAAGGAGACCAGCCAGAAAACAAGCATGTAGTAGCCAACACCATTCACAAATTCACCTATTCCTGATCCATATCTGTCTTTCCTCCTATGTTTGCAACAAAATATGCAGACATGCTGGAAAACACACATTAAAAAAAAAAGAAGAAGAAAAAGAAAAAGAAAGAGAAAAAAGAAAAGGAAAATCAGAAAAAAAATTTGCCGGGCGGTGGTGGCACACGCCTGTGGGAGGCAGAGGCAGGCGGATTTCTGAGTTCAAGGCCAGCCTGGTCTACAGAGTGAGTTCCAGGATAGCCAGGGCTATACAGAGAAACCCTGTCTCAAAAAAAAAAAAAAAACAACAACAACAAAAAAAAACAAATCCAAAAACCAAAACAAACAGAAAAATTCCAAACATCCAGAGCCAGGCAGCAGCAGGAAGTCAGGTAACGACTTGCTTTTTGCCCTAGACTGGAGAGTTTAGGAGGATCTGTTGATCGCCTCCAAGTCCCAGATTGGAATTCCACAGAACAGAACCAGTTGTGACTTAATATATGCTTGCTGCATTTTTCAACCTGGCAGTTCACTCTGATGGTTTGAAAAACTGAAAGCAAAAACCTTGAAACATCTTAAGATATACACTTTCTGACATGGGCCCTCAGCTAGAGATCTGGCTTTAAAATCTGGGTTGGGTGGTCTGATCTTGCTGGGGCCTCCAGAAAATGTTAACTCTACAAAGTTGGAATAACACTGCTACCACAAATATTGAGACAAATTTGAAGCAAGCTTTAGCAAATATTAGCAAGGGTGATGGGAATTAATCCATACCCAGAATTCCCAAAAATGGATGCAAATTACATTACTCCAGGGCTTATAAAGGCAAAATCTATAAGGCTACATACATGCTTCTCACCTTCATCCAATATCCCCACAAGTGCATCCTGACATGCTACATGCCTACATAGCTCCTACCTCTGTGTGACTAAGCACATCCTGTGTAGTTAGGTTAACCAACCTCGTTTATAGAAGTGAAAACATGTGGCTTGTTATTCTACGTAAACAGCCCCCAGAATTCCAGGAAGTTGTTTGTCTTTGGGTATGTGGGGTTTACAGATTAGCGGTATTTCTGCTTTATAGATCTCTTGAGTACAGTAATTTAAACTTAAAACATAACTTTAGTCCTCACATTTGGTTTTTTTTTTTTTTTACCCATTTTTGTTTTTAATCTTATTTATTTGTTTACTTATTTATTTATTTTAAGTGCTTGTTTGTTTTCTAATTAGAGAGAAAAAGGAAAGGTGTGAATTTATGAGGGTAGGGAGGTAAGGATGATCTGGGATGAGTTGCAGGAGGGGACACTAATTAGAAAAATTTTAAAAGATATTTTCTTTTTTTGTTTTTTGTTTCTTTTGAAGACAGGGTTTCTCTGTGTAGCCCTGGCTGTCATGGAACTCACTCTGTAGACCAGGCTGGCCTTAAACTCAGAAATCTGCCTGCCTCTGCCTCCCAAATGCTGGGATTAAAGGCGTGCACCACCACCTCCCGGCTCTAAAAGGTATTTTCTTTCTTTCTTTTTTTTTTTTTAAGATTTATTTATTTATTACATGTAACTACACTGTAGCTGTCTTCTTCAGACACACCAGAAGAGGGTGTCAGATCTTGTTATGGATGGTTGTGAGCCACCATGTGGTTACTGGGAATTGAACTCAGGATATCTGGAAGAGCAATCAGTGCTCTTAACCGCTTAGCCATCTCTCCAGCCCCTAAAAGCTATTTTCAATGAAAGAAAAATAGTAGTTGGTCTGTGAGATGGCTTGGCAAGTAGAAGTGCACGGGCCTTGGGCCTGATGACCTGAGTTCACTCCCCAGATTCTATTGTGGAATAAGAGATGCATCTCTTGAAGGTTCTAACTTGTACATGTCAGCCACAGCAAGTACACACCAGAATCACTCACTCACACACACACACACACACACACACACACTAAGAGAGAGAGAGAGACAGAGACTAAAACAGAGATGACAGTTTGTTTCTATTGATAATGAGATTATAGGATTGTTCAAGTTTGTATCATGATTTCCATAGTTGGACACTCACTTTGATTATAACTACAGAAAACTATGTACGATCCATTCACAGATCCAGATGTCCATGACTCTGGGGTCAGTCTTTTCCAGTTGAGCCAATTTTTTTTTTTTTTTTTTGGTTTTTTAGAGACAGGGTTTCTCTGTGTAGCCCTGGCTGTCCTGGAACTCACTCTGTAGACCAGGCTGGCCTCAAACTCAGATATCCACCTGCCTCTGCCTCCCAAGTGCTGGGATTAAAGGCATGCACCACCACTGCCCAGCCCCCTTTGATTGTTTTCTAAGTATAGACTTAAAGGTGCTTCTCATTGGGCTATAAACATCTGTGTCCAATATATATATATATATTGGACAGTTAATACAGGCAAGTTAATGGCCTGTCACCACCTCATATATATATATCCATCCTTCTGGAGAGAGAAGAGAATGTTTATCCTTTTTAACCCAATGCCATATCTTTTACTATGACTCAAAGGAGTGAGTTTACTCCAGCTGTCTTACAGACACCTGTTAGCTTTTCAGCAACATGGATTTCAGAACAGTGGTAACGCTAATATATCTAAAACTTTCATCTCATTTTGTAAACTAAAAAAAAAAAAATGCAAGCTTTATGGAGTTGAGGGAGTCATAAGACTTGGATTCACCTCTCAAAAGTCAAATGGACTCCAGATAAACATGGCTCACGGTTTCCCACCTATGCATTTCTGAGGGTGTGATCTCTCTTTCTCCCCTGGTCTGAGGAGTTCCTCCCCAAACTATCAGGAACTACCTTGAAAGTTCCAAATGTAAGATTACCTTTAAAGTTCCTAAACTTGAACTTTTGTCCCTGGTTTCTATCTATCTCAGCAGATTTCCACTTGGCCCAAAGACACAATCCAGGAATCAGCTGCACACTACAGACTGCTCCAAATGGCAGTTTGCCCTGGGCTTGCTAAAGGTGATGTGAGCCCGTCCAGCTGGCACCACTCCTCCCTGCCTCTTCACCTGGGTCTGTTAACTAGATGCTTCTGATAAATGCCCATTGCCCGAACCCCCTCCAGACCTTCAACTAGTATGCCAGTCTTCCTGGACCCTGACAATGTTGTGGCATCTTAATTTCAGAAGGAAACTGTCACAGAAGAGAGCACATCATCCTTTATCTTCTTCAAAAGGCTGAAATGTTAGGTCAAAAGGAAACTCTTTGGTATAGGAGGCAAAAATGGTACCTATAGTGTCTATTGGTATACAAGAAAAGGTACCTATTAAAAGTCAATAGATTCAGATATATCAACAGGCAGAAACATTAGCTGGTAGTTCTACAATATGATTAGGTACTTGATTTGCTCTTTGTAAATCAGAGGTCATTGTATGTCTTTACAAGAAAATTCTTGTTTTTACACAGAACCATTTGGAAATCATTAGAGATAATTTGGCTGTGCTAACAAAACATTGCAGAAAAAAGGGGACCCAAGATGAAATAAATGACTAGTCCCTATTCTAATAGTAACTCTGATGTCATTCATCACAGGGCCCTTGGTCCTTCTGTTTCTGCTAATTACTATTGGCCCTTGCATCATTAATGTCTTAACTAGATACATTAATTCCCACTAGGGTGTCATTAAACAATAGTTATTAAATCCTAATATAAACAGGTATCCACCATAGAGTCAAGGATTTGATTCAGGATACAACTCACTCAGGAATATTAAGTTTAAAAAGATCTATAAAGCAGAAATCCTTGGAATTTGTAAGCCCCACTTGCTCAAGGATATAGATAGCTTCTTGGAATGCTGGGGGTTGCATATGTAAGATAACAAGATACTTGTTTTCACTTCTGTAAACAAGGTTGTTTGCCCCAACTATACAGGATGTGCTGGTTCACACATAGGCAGGAGATATTTAGGGAGGAAATATGTCAGGATGTTTCTGTGATCCTGATTGGTTGACAATGGGAAGTCTGTAGTCATATGGGGTTTTGTCTTTATAAGCACTGCACTAACATAATTTACAACCATTCTCTGGGAATCCCAGGTATGGACCTAGCAAGTGTCCATTGTCCTGGCCATTATTTAATAAAGCTTACTACAAATTTGGCTAAAAATTGTGGTAGTGGTCTTAATCTTGCCTGATAGGATTAAGACAAAAAAAAAAAAAAAAAAAGGCAGAAGAAACTCATATAGACTCAGAGATACTCACCTTCAGGCATACAGAAACCCCATAAAAACAAATAATCAGAAAACATAAAATAGAAGTAAAAGGCCTATTTAAAAAAAAAAAAAGCCCAGACATAGGATTATGAAACAATAAAAACCTCCAAAAATATCACTGAGTTTATTTTGCTAGTCACCATGTGTTTGCTTGTTTGTTTTTTGAGACAGGAATAAACTACTAAGCCTGACTTTATTTCCTTTACTTTTAACAAAAAAAAAATTTTTTTTAAATTTCTTTTTAGATTCTGGGGACTGAACTTGGTCAGTTTTTTGTGCTTACAGGCAACCATTTGCTAACAGAGCTGTCTCCCCAGGCCCACTGTCCAAACTTTGATGTAAATAATTCATACACACACACACACACAGAGAGAGAGAGAGAGAGAGAGAGAGAGGGAGAGAGAGGGAGAGAGAGACAGAGACAGAGACAGAGACAGAGATAGGAAGAGAGAAATAGACAGACGCGCATGCAGGAACACATAAATGAACCATAAGACTAGAGGGGCATAGGAGAATAAAGGATAAGGCAGGACTATGCTCTAGATTATATATATATATATATATACCATATATATATATATACTATATATACCACATATATACATAAATATATATATGTGGTATATATAGTATATATATATGGTATATATAGTATATATATGATATATATAGTATATTTATGATATATATAGTATATTTATGATATATAGTATATATATATATATAATCTTAGAAATATCATGTTTTGGTTACTTAAACTGCTTATTGTTCAATTTACTAAAATGTTGATCTTATTTTCTTTTTTATGCTTTAATTTTAAGAGGATTTCACCATGCAACCCTAGCTTGACTAGAACTCACTCTGTGTCCTCGAACTTGAGAGCTTCAGCTCCTAAGTGCTAGGGATTGCCTGTAGGCACCACCATGCCCAGCACACATTTCTACTTTGAAAATTACATTTTATTCTTTCTGGTTGAGATTTACTGATGTTCAGGCAGGTAGCATGTAAAGAATGACAAGCAGGCAGTGCAGATTAAAATCAGCATCCAGTCTCTTGCAGCTTCTGAGGTCTATGATTTTTTATCAGATATTTTCAAGGTGCTAGAAAAGTACACACGGCTGACAGGTCCAACTCTCTATCTCTATGGGAAACATGATAATATAAAAGATTTATGGAAATGATGCTCTTCCTGGGAGAATGAAACAGAAGAGACTGATTTGCAGGCACAGCCAGCCAATGAAAAATAATTTAGCACTCAGGGGTTAGTGCACACCTTCTGTTTTCAAATATCTGATCAATGGCTGCTAGAGGAGGTGCAGAAAGCAGATGTGGCATTTTTGTTTTTTTAAAAAAACGGAAGAGAAATATTTCTAACTCACTCCAGTTCTCAATACTTAGATCCTTTTTTTTTCTCTCCTTGAAATGTATAGTGATTTAGAATATTTTTATTTGAAAAGTAAATAGTAAGGGATCTTTGATGCATGGATGCCTAAAGGACAAAACAAAATACAAAACATTAAAATCTAAAATCATCTTAAGCCAATCGTCCTCAACCTCTCTAACTTTTTTTTTAGTTTTAGTTTTTAATTTTTATTATTTATTTGTTTGTTTGTTTGTTTGTTTGTTTTTCGAGACAGGGTTTCTCTATATATAGCCCTGGCTGTCCTGAACTCATTTTGTAGACCAGGAGGGCCTCGAACTCAGAAATCTGCCTGCCTCTGCCTCCCAAGTGCTGGGATTAAAGGCATGTGCTAAAACCGCCAGCAACCTCTCTAATTGTCTGACCCTTTGATACAGTGGTGAACCACACACACACACCATAAAAAAAAATATTTTGTTGCTATTTCATAACTGTAATGAACTTTAATGAATGTTGCAACTGTTATGAATCATAGCGTAAATAGCTGTGTTTTCCAAGCTCAGGCAGCCCCTCCAAAGAGGTTATAACCCACAGATTGAGAACTGCTGTCTTAAGCAGGAGGAAGCTTTACTTAACAATTTATCATGACATGCCACAGTCAGGCAGAATGCCACATGCCTGGATGGTCCGGGTCCCTCAGTTCGTCTGAGCCTCTTCCGGGCAGCTTGGCTGATTTCTGTTGCGGGAAGCTGCTCTAGTTTCGCATCTTTGCAGCCCTGCTTGTCCTGAGTTTTCTCGGCAGCTCGGTTCTTTGGAGGGTGTTCCCTGCTCTTGGCTCTGCTTACTCTAGGAGCCAGGGTCTCGTCAATCTGGTCAGTTTCAGGGACTTCCTGAAGCTATTTTGAGTTGTTTTCTTTCCTGTTTAAAGAAGAACTTTCCTGCCTTTCTGCCACCCAGTCTTCCCACCTCAACTCAATCTAGAAATACCCTCACAGACACACCCAGGGGCGTGGCTCTAGGTGATTGTAGGTCAAGACATGTTGATAATCAGTAATAACTGTCATGTCTAGAACTGAAGAAGGGATTCAGGCATTGGATTCTAGAAATCTGGTGTTTCGGGAGGCATTCAGCTCTCGAGGGAGGCACGGGGAGAGAAGAGGAGATGAAGGAAAGATAAGAATCTTTGGACCGTTGTTCCCTGGGTAAGTAAGCAGTGGCGTTTCGGAAGGAGCCGAAGAGCAAATGGAGCTGGCGTGCAGAAAGCCAGGGTGGGGGCCATGTGAACAGGGCCGGGGAGTAGGCAGGGGCTCCCCAAAGGGTTCACAAGCCACACAGTCAATTTTGGTGTTTATCACAGAGCAGTGGAATGTGCGAAATGATTCAAAGCAGAGGATCAGACACAGTCAAATGTTCATTTTAGTAAGATATTTTAGGCAGAGCAATTCAAAGCGTTTACTGTGGAAATAAAAACAGTCATGAGACTGTTTGCACGTTTATTTTCTTTCTTAGTTTCTTGAGACGAGGTCTCTTATAGTCTAGATTGGCCTTTCTTGAGCTTACTTTGTAGCCCGATCTTCTGCCTCAACCTCCTGGGTGTGTATATGAAGGGATTACAGTGTGTCTCACCATACGTGGCCATTTACACAGCAAGCTGCACCATTCTCCGCATCAGTATCCCTGGGAACTCAAGGTATACTTTGACCTTTGCACACTGACTTGGATTTCGCCATTTTGCATGGTTGTTTCATCCCTCCTACAGGCAGGGACATGTCTAGATTCCAAATATGACCCACAAGAAGCATTTGCACTCAAATCTCCTTTGCCCATTATAATGTAAGATTGAAGGCATGAGAGAGTGGGTCTCATAGAGGGCATTCAGATAACTAGATAATAAAAAATTGAAAGGTTATATAAAAAGATCATTGAATATAATAAATATTTATGGGACCCCTGAGAGACAGGGGAAGAATATGAGGAACCACAGCGAAAACAAAGACTGCTCAGAAATACTTCCTGTGGGGGAGGGGAAGTAGTTTTCAGGGAGGAGTCTAGGCTTTAGCAATCAAATCTCCCTTGCTCTTTTTGTTGTTCTGTTTTTTCTGTTTAGCTATGGAAGTTTGGGAACTCTGTAGGTCTTGAATTCAATTCAGAGATCTGTCTGTTTCTGCTTCCCAAGTGCTAGGACTAAAAGTGTGTATCACCACTGGGTAGCAATGTCTAATGCATCTCTCTCTCTCTCTCTCTCTCTCTCTCTCTCTCTCTCTCTGTCTCTGTCTCTGTCTCTCATTCTTGTGCATAATTCAAGAACTGAAAATGTAGCTCAATTTCCAATTGTAGAGCACTTCCTTAGCATATGTAAGACCAGGGTTAAAATCCCAGCACCACAAAATAAACAGCCAGCCCAAGACCAACAATGTAAGATAGGTGTGGGGTTTCCTTGAGGTCAGAGGCATTTGCCCCTGGACTATTATTGCTGTCCACATCTGAGGTGCTGGACTTAAGCCAGTTTTATGAAGGTTGCCAGCTAGCAGAAGGGAGACATAGAAGACCAACGTGTTGTCTTTAAGGGCAAAGTCAAAGCTGAACACAGTTCTGCTTAATGTCTTTAGTTGGAACGTGGCCAAATAACCACAAGAAGCAGGAGAGTGCTGTTACCAGAAGCTTGAAGAAAACCAGAGACACACATACAGATTGTATTCTCACCCACAGAACTGTGTGTAAAGAGAGACCGCTTGTGTATAGCTTATGTTAGATATACACAAGCTTGTGAATATCTATTGATGAAAAGACATTAAACAAGTTATTACAATATGTTTAGTTACTGCTTGTAACACAATGATTATAAATGTAAGGGGAGGTAGGTATGCTGTTAGAGTCAGTATGAAGGAGTCAAAGCAGGTGTTTGGAATCTCAGTTTTCTAGGGAAACAACATAGGGACCAAGATGCCAAAGCATGAAGCAGCAGCAGGGGAAGAACACTGCTAGCCAAGGAAGGACATGTAACATTCTAGACAGTCCAGAGAAGCAGGGAGAAGTGGGAGAGAAGAATGGCTCACAGTGGCTGTTAACGTGTATGCGGAGAAGAGACGGCAACTGCAGAGGCATGTGGAGAGGTTCCCTAGGGATGTGGAGGAAGGAAGGATGCAACCTGCCTGATGAAAAGGCCAGCCAGACGAGGCAGAGGAGATGCTGGGAAGACACCAGAAACAGCAACAAGCAGGGAGCCATGGACGAGACACTCTGGAGGGCGTGGGGAAGCGTCAGGAGGATGTATTTTCTTAGTGTCTTGCTTACCTGAAAGTGTGTGGTTTTTTTCCCTTCTCCTCTCAAAAACCAATCAGTTTGATATGGTTCAAAATTATACATTACAGATGATTTTTCTTCCCTAGAACACTAAAGTGCTAATTCTTTTTAAAAAATAATGTAATGTCTTTATTATTTTAGTCATATTTATTCATGTGAGTGTGTGTGCGCTTGTATGCTTGTGTGAATGTTTACTCCCGTACCACAACATTTGTGTAGAGGCTAGAGGACACTTTGTTAAGCTACCTCTCTCCTTTCACCTTGTGGGGCCAGGGCTTGCATTCAGGTTGTCAGGTTTGGTGGCAGGTGTCTTCCTTATGTCTTATTAATTATTTTCTAATAGTCCATGTCACCACTGTAAACCCATGATCCCTGCAAGTTTTTCACATTTTCTTCTTTTCCTGAGACTAGTAAACGCCACCAACTTGTGGATATGAAAATTCCATTTTCTTTTGTCCTGCTCTGCCTGTCTCCAGCCATGACTATATTGTACAGATCCTGACTTTCTTCAAACATTCAATATTGTTTTGTTCTAAAACACAGGTCCTCATGTACGGTAAAAGTTTCAAGCCCACTTCTGGGTTTGCAAACATGGCAAAACCCACACATGGCAAAATCCAAACATGGTAAATCCTTGAGCTTGAAATCCCACCAATTTCCGGGCTTGAAATCCCACCAATCTTCACCCTGGATCTCTTCACCATGGAAAACTGAACCTCCAGAAAACCCGATCTTGGGGGCTCAGTTCTCTGCTGCTTCTTGCCTGAGTAGAGGCAGTCACCCTTTTGTGTCTCTTCCAATAAATCTCTTGCATGAAGTTTGTTGGCAGGACTTTGTGTGATTCCTGACTGCCCAGAACTCATTTCCCTTCAGAGCTGTAACACTTCCATTGGAGAAACCTTTCCTCTCAGAGCTGCAAAACTTCTACTGGGGAAGCCTTTCCCCTCGGAGCTGCAGCACACACCATTCTTTTAGTTTCCTCTTTCCAGAATGTGTGTGTGTGTGTGTGTGTAAGGTATGTGGTATGTGTGACTGTATACATATAAATGGTTGCATGTGTATTGGTTTGGGGGATGATGAGTGCATGTGTTTGCAAGTGTGTAGGCCACAAGTTGTCATCAGGTATCTTCCCTGATTACTCTCCACCATATATATATTGAGGTTGTCTAGTTGTTCCACCTTATCTTAAGGATTCCCTGTCTGCTTTCCCCTGGGATTATAATGGACCACCTCACTCACCTGGCTTTTATGAGGATGCTAGAGATTCAAACACTAGTCCTCACAGTTTTGTAGCAAGAACTTTACCCATCGAACTCCCTAGCCCCGCCCCCTGTTGGAACTTTTTAATTCTCTGAAACATTAATTTTATAACAGTTGATGATAGATTGACTTCTGTGCATATATGTATATATATGGGCTATATGTTCATGTGGATGAATGTGTGTGCTCAACACCAGAGTGTATTCATACAGAGGCCAGATGCAAGCCTAGGTATCAATTTTCAGGCACAATTTTCTTCTGGGGAGTGAGGGGGTTGGGAGGTGTCTGTCAGTGACCTGAGGCTCCCTAAGCAGGCAGACAGGCTAGGATAGCTGCTCAGCAAGCCACGGGGATTCACCTGTCTTTGCTTCTGCTGTGTTGGGATCTCAAGCTCATGGTACCAGGCCTGGCATTTTCACTTGGGTTCTGAGGCCTGAACTCTGGTCCTATTTGCAAAGAAGGCACTTTACTGATCAGGCCTGCTCTACAGTCCTGTTGTCTCTTTTTAAGTTAAGAAATGTTACTTAGGATCCTTTAGCTCATGAATTTGAATTTTGATTTTGGTCCTTGGTTATTCCACCTGGTGCGTTTCAGAAGCACAAACTTTCATGGGCAAGTGTCACTTTTTTTTAATTAATTGATTAAAAGAGTCAAGCTTGTTTTCTGATAACATCAAACATGGATATAGTGCATTAGGATTACTCCCACCCATTTCTTTCTTATTGCTTTCCCATCAGGTATGTTATACATGCAATAAAAGTTATATTTTCAGGATTGAAGATGTTACCCAAAAGTTCCTATGTCCACTGTGAGGGTATAGGAGGTGACAGATCTTGAAATAAATGAAGGCTTCCTGGAAGGCCTTGGAGTCTTATCAGTTATGGTAAAATTTACTTTTTAAAGTGTCTTTTAAATTTAGGGTTTTAATTGTTAATATTCGTGTGTGTGTGTGTGTGTGTGTGTGTGTGAGAGAGAGAGAGAGAGAGAGAGAGAGAGACTGTATGCAGTTATGTGCACATGAATGCAGTACTTGCAGAAGGCATAAAAAGGTGTTGGACTCACAATGATCATGAGCTGCCCACAGTGGTGTTAGGGACTGAACTCACATCCTCTGAAAGAGAAGCAAGTGCTCTTATTGTCCTTCAGTCCATGGAGTTATTTGAAGGATCAGTTACTGTTGTAAGAGTAAGAATGAATCCCAGACTCTGCTTTCCTCTCCTTTCCAATGAGCCTCTTCTTCGCTTTTGTATGTGGTCTCTGCTGGCCTAAAACACTATGCAGTCAAGGGTGACCTTGGACTTCTAATATACCTGCCTCTACTTTTCCAGTGCTGTCATGCCTGGTTTACACCATACTGAGATCTGACCAAGTGCTTTGGGTACACTAAGCAAGCAGACTACAAGACACGTTCCCTAGAGCTTGCACAATGCCATGTGGACTTTCAGTATCAAAACTGTGAGATAAATAAAACCAACCTCATTTTTAAAGGAAAGTATAAGTTGAGTAGTAAAGATGGGTTTCAGCAGATGCTCACACCCATCCATTGAGACACAGAGCATGGTATCCTCTCCAGAGTTCCCTTGGGCCTTGGACAATAAAACTTCCACTTTAGGCATTGGCTGATAAGTCATTTTTGTATATTCTACAGCATATTTTGCTGAGAGATGGACAGTGTTTTCCAATTGAGCTACACCCAAGCTGGGGTCTTGTTTTTGTAACTATGGTATTTGTGCTGGGCCCCATGCATCTTTGGTCCCCAGGCAGTGGCTGCTTCATCTTATGGAACCTTTAGGAGGTGCAGCACCACTGGAGGAGGTGTATCATGGAGGGGTAGGCTTTAAGAGTATATCTCATTACCCCACTTTCTGTCCTATCCCCCTCTCTCTCTGTTTACTATGTACGAATGAAAATGTGGTCAGCCAGCTTCCTGTCCCCATGCCTGCTTGCTGCTGTGTCCTCGTCTTTGTTACGGACTCGATCTCTAAGGTACGGTGAGCCAAACGACCCTTCTGGTCATTGTGTTCAAGCAACAGGAAACTAGGGCACTCTTCCGGCCCTTCCTTCCTTCTTTCCTTCTTTCCTTCTTTCAAAGGTGTGTTGCTATGTGGCCCAGACTGGTCTTGAATTTATCATACTCTTTCTTCACTCTCCAGTTTTCTAAACAGTGTTTCTTCTTTAAGAGCAGTAGTTTTGTTTTGTTGTTTTGTTTCTTTAAAAAACATCAGTACTTTTTAAATAGAAAAAGTTAATTTTGGTGGAGTACATTTATAAATTTTTCTTTTATGATTCATGATTGAAATACTTGATATCATTTTTTTCAAGGTTCTTTTTCCTCAGCTTGGAGACATAGTTATACAGTTAGCATCAAGAAAATGATCCTTGAGGGGCTGAGGGTACAGCCCTGTGTCAGAGCACTTACTTCTAAGCATAGCCTGGAGTCCAATGCTTAACACTGCAATTGTAAAGAGGGCCCCTCTGAGTCAGCACAGAACACAGCCAGACACAAAATTCTCAGCACAAAGGAGATTTATTACCCCAGATGGGTGAACAGGAGGTATAGGGGTGAGATAGGGGGTGGGGTCAGGGTGGATGGGACTGCTACCTCTAGGTCTGATACAGCAGACAGCAAGTAGCAAGTGTCTCTGCAAAAGGGTGAGTTGGTAAATTCTGATCGGATAGGTTAGCCAGTGTCACCAAATAATGAATTTTGATTGCTGGACCTTGGTGTTTTGTCTCTGGAATAAATCATTGGCCACATAAGGGAATAGAACTTGGGGACTAGCTTTAGAAATGTAATCTCAAAAAAAAAAATGTAATCTCATGGATTAGCAGGGAAGAAGGAAGGAGAAAGGGTAAAGGGTAAACCCTTCACACTCAATCTTTGGAACACATGGCCCTGTTAGAGAGCCCTTCAGCAATAACAATTATTACTGTTCTATTGAGTTAACTTCACATATTTGTGTCAAATGAAGTGACCACATGCTTGTAGACCTATATCTGGGCAACTTCTCTCCCTCATTCTTCTCCTTTTTATTTGTTCTCTTCTTCTTCTTCTCCTTCTTCTTCTCCTCCTCCTCCCCCTCCTCCTTCTTCTTCTTCTTCTTCTTCTCCTCCTCCTCCTCCTCCTCCTTCTTCTTCTTCTTCCTCCTTCTCCTCCTCCTTCTTCCTCTTCCTCTTCTTTTTTGTTTTTTCGAGACAGGGTTTCTCAGTGTAGCCCTGGCTGTCCTGGAACTTACCCTGTAGACCAGCCTGGCCTTGAACTCAGAAATCCACCTGCCTCTGCCTCCCAAGTGCTGGAATTACAGGCATGTGCCACCACTGCCTGGCTCTCTTCTTTTTTTGAGACATGGTCTCATGTAGCCCAGGCTGAAGGTGACCCAGGCTGCTCATATCCCCTGGAAGTACTGAGATTCCAGGTGTATGCAATTAAGCCTGGATCCCCAACCTACTTTTAATTCCTTTGCTGGATGTAGTGACATAATTTCATGATGTGATTATTGATGAAATAGTTTATATAGGAAAGAATGCCAAGATTCTTTCTATATAGTACCATTATTTAGTAGTTTTATAATATATCATTCTTTTGAGATAGATTCTCATGTGCCCCAGGCTGGCCTAGAACTCAGTATGAACCTGAGGGAAGGTGTCTCTAGTTTTCATGCCTATATCCTGAGTGTAAGGGTTACAGTCATGCTTCACCACGCCTGTTGTATTATTATTTTACTTAATAAATGCCGTCACAGAGTTTGTTACCCACATCAATGGTTTTTACTTAACAAATGCCGGCACATGCCAGGCGGTGGTGGCACACACGTGGGAGGCAGAGGCAGGGGGATTTCTGAATTCAAGGCCAGCCTGGTCTACAGAGTGAGTTCCAGGATAGCCAGGACTATACAGAGAAACCCTGTCTCAAAACAAGCAAACAAACAAACAAACAAAAACCAAATGTGGGCACAGAGTTTGTTACCCACCTCAATGGTGTATTGACAAACAAAAGGCAAACACACAGCCTTTATATTTTAATATGTCTTAAGCAGCGCAGTAGCTGGCCAGCTACCTAGCCTCCATGCTGCTAGAATCTACCTCCCATCAAGAACTCAGAGTTACTACTTACTAGTTTATATGTTCCATCTTGGCTGCTCCTGACCCAACTGAGCAGCCTTCTGGGATGTGCTCTCCTGGCCTCTGCCTCTCTGACCTGCATTCTTCTCAGGCATGGTACTTCTCTCTTCTCCAGCTCCTGGTCCCAAGCCATCCTAAAACCCCCGCCTGTCTGTCCTCCCCAGCTATTGGCTGCTGGCATCCTTATTGACCAATCAGAACCAGCTGGAGGCAGGGTCCCAGAAGCTATGTGCAGAGCCTCCTGTACAAGAGTTTTGGGGTAACATAATTAGCATTCGTAATATAAGCAGCAATGCACGCCCGCCTTCCTCTACCAACTGAGCCAACTCTGGTTTCAACCTCTACACTATTACCTTTTAGTTCCTTTTGTCCTTCTTGTTAGCTGAGGGGTTTGCTTTGAGTTATCACTTACTCAGTTTTGGCTTACCTTTGTTCATTTTTATAAAGTTTGCTCCCCGTACACATTCTAAGGTCTAGCTCCAAACATTATCATCCACCTTGATCTGCAATGATTTTGCAATTTGTGAATGTGGCTACAGTGAATCGTTTCCAGAATTCTCGTTGTTTGTGGCTAGAGGAGATGGCGAATTTGAAGGCAAAAGGTAGCCCTTGGTGGTGGTGCAAGCTTGTTCCCCTAGAGCTCAGGAGGCAGAGGCAGGAAGATGCAGAGTTCAAGGTCATCTTTGGTACACAGCAAGGCAAGCTCCAAGTCAGCAAGGCTGGGTGAAATCCTGTGTCCTCCACAGGCCCAAACTGATGAAGGTAAGCAGCAGACACATTGCTTTTATTTTATTCTGGGGAGTCGTGTGTAGACACCACTCCGTGTCTACATGTGGTAACTTGTGAGTTGTCCTTACCCCTTGGCTTCCTCTTTGACGTGGGCGAATCTGAGCAGGTCCAGATCCACTCCCACTCGCCTTTTTGCTTTCAGCCTCTCTAACTCTTGCCTCCCTGTATATTTAGCTCTCTAAAAGAGATACCAGCTTTTCCTGTGGAATACTCTTTTTTTAATTTTGGAGGCATGCAGAGATGAAGCAACCTCGAATTCATCCAGATTAAACTGGCCAGTTCCTAGTACAACTTGGTCGCTTCTGGTAGTTTTCTTTCCAAGTGCCTTTCAGATACATTATCAGTTCTATTTTAAGACCCCGCCCCCAACAAAAGATGCCTTACAGTACCTATATTATCAAATTAATTTCCTACAATAAATCCTACAGTGGGAAATCCATGTCACTTATTTACTACTGGGCAACAAATTATGCCAAAATTTAGTGGCTGCAGTCAAATACAGATATGAAAACAGAGTGCTTGCTGGCTGAAACCTGGAATACCAGACCTTAGGACATGGAAGTCAGAAGACAAGAAATTCAAAGTGATCCTGACCAACATAGCAAGGTTGAGACTAGCCTGAGGTACATGAGACCACGTCTCAAAGCAACAAACCAGCACTACCATACCATCCGCACCACAAATAACATAAAACAGAAAATTGAAAAAAAAAATAACCTCAGGATGGTGGTGAGCCACACCTTTAATCCTCAGAGGCAGACAGCTTTCTGATTTTGAGACCTGCCAAGTCTACAGAGTGAGTTCCAGGACATTCAGGACTACAAAGAGAAATCCTGGCTTCCTGGGGGGGCCCCCAACTGCCAACCCCCATCCCCTGTGCACATAAATAAATAAATAAAACAAAAAATGGAAAAAAAAACAGACAAACAGTAACCCCTCTTGTCTTCCATAGGTCAGAAAATAACCATTTGCGGTACTGAGCATTTACCCTGGGGCTTTCCATGAGGTTGCTATCCAGATGTTATCTGGATAGCAGAGGAAAGGTGATGAAGCTATCTCCCTCAAATAGCTGGAGAGATGAAACCTTTCACTGGGAGAGGCTGAACTCTCCCCTACAGAGCTCACTCTGCACAGTTGACTCAATATCTTCAGGTTAGGGACAACTTTCCCCGAGAGCACCAGGCACACACATGTAGCACAGGCAAAATAGTCATACCCGAACAATTTTAAATAAATAGTCAAATTATCAGATCGGTTCTCTCCTTTCACCATGTGGATCCCGTGTACCGCTCAAACCTAGGTCACCAGGCTTGACTACAAGTGCTTTTTTTTTTTTCCTTGATAAACTACCTTGACAACCCCATTCATATACAGAATCATTTGTCAATTTGTGGGGGCCTGCTGGTACTTGATAGGAATTTCATTGAATTCATAGATCAATTTGGAGGGGATTTAATGATCACAACCTTAGGTACTGGGAAAAAATGATACAAATACATTATATCTCATTCTATCTTCATTTATTTGGGGTTTCTTTACTTTCAGAAGTGTTTCTAGTTTTTTGCTGTGCTATTCCTAATCTTTTGAGAACTCCTAGTGAAGTTTTACCTGGAGTGGTTGTTCCTCTGCCCCTGGGAATATGTGGGTCCTTACAGCTTCTGTCTTCACTGCACTCAGGTTTCCTTCAAGTCCATGGCAGCACTCAAAACTGTCAGTGTGGTTCTATCAGGGACTCTCTCTTTTATTATCTTTTCTAAGAACCTTACGTTTTCTGTAATAAAGTTCTTTGTTTCTTAGAGGTTTACATATTTTTTTATATGAGCCAAACATGGTGACTCACAACTGTAAAGTAATCCCAGCTTGTAGGAAGATGGTGGAGGACCTCAGTAAGTTTAAGGCCAACCTGGAAGTTCAGGCCAGTCAAGGCTACGTAGTGAGGCTGACATAAATATACACATAATTTATATTGGATATTGTGATGACATTTCTAGAGAAGTTTTTGAAATCTCTTATTATACTGGGTGTTTCTGTGTGTCAACTTGACACAAGCAGGTCAGCAGGGACAATAAAACTTCGGTTGAGGAAATGCCTATGAGATCCAGCTGTATGGCATTTTCTCAATTAGTGATCAGTGGGGGGGGGGGGCGGGGGGGGGCGAGGCCATTTTGAATGGTGCCCTCCCCGGGGTTGGTGGTTCTCAGTTCTAAAGAAAGCAGGATGGGCATTCTATGGACCATGGTGAGCAAGCCAGTACATCTGCATCAGCTCCAGCTTCTAGGCTCCTGCCCTAGCTCCTCCCCTGATTTCCTTCAGTGATGAACAGCAATGTGGAAGTGTAAGCAGAATAAACCTTTTCCTCCCCAACGTGCTTTCTCATCATGAATTTTCATTGCAGCAAAAGAGACAGCAACAAAACAACCACAAAACAAAAACCCTAATTAGAATACTTATCTTTAATTCTCATTCCTTTCAACTGTTGCTGAAAGGAAACATTCTTTGTAGAATCACCATTTTAAACTTCTCCTCCACTGGCTTACAAATAAATGAGGTTCAGACTATGCTTATTTTATTTGACAATTAATGAGGCAGTACCCTTAACCTACACTTCCAACTACTGGCCTGGCTACCTCCCCAGTGGTGTACCCCAGATACTTACTGTTTCTCCTGGCTATCTGCTAATGGCTCCCCTCAGAGTGGCTTCCTCCTCTCTCTCCTTTCTTCTCTTCCCCTCTCTCTCCCCCCCTAACCAGGGCATTCCAAACCCACCTACCTCTAATCCGTCCAGTAATTGGATGTAGCCAATTTTATTTAACCAATAGTTTTAAATCAAGGAACAAGATTTGCACAACAAAAGCTTGTAAACAAGACAACTTGCCTAGATTTCCAGCATAGAATTTAGCATTACAAGACATAGCAACAGATCAAACCTCAATAGTTCTTTTTGTGACTTGCTATCTACTTAAATGAATTTAGTGCACTCTATTTGAGGTTTGCTCCTGTGTGGTTTTATTTTTATTTTATTTTATTTTTTTGAGACAGAGTCTCATGTATCCCCAGTTGACCTCAAATTTGCTTTGTAGCCAAGGATGACCTTTAACTCTTGATCCTCTCTTCTATACCTCCCACATGCTGAGATGGTGGGTGTGGGCCCTGTGCCAGACCTCTTTGCTTTTATACTTTGTTATGTCAGATCTAAAGCCTTAAGTTACCGGAGGATTGCCTCTAGTAAAAGGCTGCATAAGAAGTTGAATTCCACAATGGGATAGGCTCTCAAAAAAAAAAAACAAAAAACAAAAATAATAATAGTAATACACTTAAAGTAAAATAGGCTTATTTCAGTCAGACTTATATTTTTTGTTTGTCGTTATATTTTAATTTTTATCAGTATTTTTATCTTCAGGACTATTAGCATTTGGAAATTAATGTTTTAAAATTCATATTTAATTGCATTATATGTGTGTGTACATGGGAGTGCAAGTGCCCATGTATACCAGAGGAACTGGATTCCTTAGAGCTGGAGTTATAGATGGCTTGGGAGACAATTGATGTAGATATTGGGAAATGACCTCATAGATCCCCTGCAAAGAGCAGAAGCACTTGCTAACAGCCCCATGATTTTTTTTAGTGTGATGTATGTGTGTGCACTTTTGTGTAGGAACTTGTGTGCTCACGTTCAGGGATTTGAAGAGATCAGAGGCTAGCACTGAATGTCCTCCTTAATGGCTTGCCACTTCACTCATTAAGGCAGGGTCTCCTGTTGGTCGCAGTGCTCACCTGTTCAGCCTGTCTAGCCAACTCGTCTATGACTTTCCTGTCTATAATCCCAAATGCCAGGATTACAGGAAGGTGACGACTTCTACACAGGTGCAGGTGATTTGAACTCAGCTAAGCTGTCTCCCCAGACCCCTCACTGAGGCTTTCGGGACAGCTGATCCCTATCCACTGGATGCAGGTCTGGCCCCGCCCCCACTCACAACTACTTGTTTCAGTAAAATGTCCTGTGGAATCCCTGCTGTCTGTCCCCTGGCACTCAGCGGTCAGCTTCCTTTCTGCTCTGCTCTTGCTGCCATTGCTCCTCGTTTCCCTTCTGGTCCCTGATGCCCTGTCATCTCCATTTGCTCCAGACACCACACTCCTGTACACTATAGTACTTTCCAGTAAGCTGATGTTCCCCGATAGTACACATCTGGTAAAAAATAAAAAATAAAAAAAAATGAAAGAAAGAAAGAAAGAAAGAAAGAAAGAAAGAGAAGGAAAGAGAAAGAAAGAAAGAGAGAGAGAGAGAAAGAAAGAGAAGGAAAGAGAAAGAAAGAAAGAAAGAAAGAAAGAAAGAAAGAAAGAAATTAGAAATATATCAAAGTCTCCTGAACAGTCAGAGTGATTGGGAGCCTGAGGGTGCCCCAGCTCTTCAAAGTCCCTCGGCAGAGGGCTAAGGCAGATTTCTAATGAAGAGGTCAGCTCAGGAACTTTGGAAAATTCCATGAGACCCCTCCCCTCCTTGAAGAGAAAGGTCATAAAGAACATAGGTACCCCTCCCCTCTCAGACCACAGGATGGAGGAACTGACCACCGGCCACCAGTGGGTAGGGGAGGCCCAGAGCTCGTAGACATATTCCGTTGGCCACCTACCCTAAAGACCAACGGTTTAAAAGTCACACTGTTCTGCCAATCACATTGTGCCTAATGGCTGCTACATTGAGAACTACATAAAGGCTCGCTGGATGGGCTGGGAGGGATTGTTCTCTCTCCATGTGCAGGGCGACCCCAACATGTTGGAACAATAAATTCCTCTTTCTTTTTGCATCGATTCCCAACTCTGTGCAGTTCACTCAGTGGCTCCCCAGTAAGCTAAGTCTTGCCAGAGTCTTATACTGAGACCCTTTCTCTGTGGTGTTTGCTCCCTTTCCTTTAGTCATGGAGGCCTTCCTATAGTTCACTGGCATTGACTGCACTCTGCTGAGACCCACATTTCTAGACTGAAATCTGCAAAGTTCCTATAGGCAGAAGGCCAAATGACTTGGGAGTTGCCTCTTTGCTTCTATTGTCTGGGAGATTGCTATAGTCCCTGAAAGAAGCAAGATGTTCATTATCTTGGCCCTTATCTGGTTGGTTTTTGGTGTTGAATTTCCCCCATGAATAGAAGAGAAAGCTATCCTTTTCCCGGTTGGTTCCCAGGTGCCTCTGCTAGTAAAAGCACTTGCCACATTGAATGCATCTGTGACGAGGGAAGACAGATTCATCCAGATCCCTTGGCTTCCAAATGTAAGACAAGCAGTGCAGCAGGTGTTTAACCAACAGACAACACTCAGTTCCAACACTGAGGAAAATCAACTGTAGCGAATCCTAAAAAGACATGCATGTCAAGTGCAGTGTACTCTTTCCCCGACAACTCTTCAAGAATAGTTCTTATCTCTTCCTTTCTTGTTATTATTTTAAACAGGTGGGTTGAGGCTCCAGAAAGATGTCTGTGTTGGTTGGGAGACAGATCAAACACACCTTCAAAGATAGGATAGATGTTGCACACAGGCACTGATGGCACCAAAGGAATGGAACCTTGACAGCCTGCGTGCACACAGAGGTGTCTTCTGCTGCAAGCCATTCAAGAGCTGCGGCACCCTCAGACTCTTTATCACTCTAACTGTTCTGGAGACTTTGATTTTTCTAAGTTTTACCACATGTGTACTAGCTCATGACCCCTTTCCCTCCCCCAGAGCATTCCTGAATGCTTACATTCCAGAAGGCTTACTGTGCAAGAGGTGAATGAGAGAGCAATGGCCTAGGGCTGTTTTTCCAGGTGAGCTGGCACTCTACCAGCCCTAGGATTCCAGGAGCTTACCCCAGAGCACTAGTTCACAGTGCACTGAACTTTAGACGCAAAAGGCATGACACGACAATGAATTCCCCTTCAGTGGGCATTTTCTATTTTAAACTGAGTCTGCTTATATAATATGTCCTCACTACAATATTTATCTGTGTTTTAGGCTAAATGGGTTTTGTTTTTGCGTGTTGTCTATTTCCCTTAAGTTTTCTCTCAATCTATTTCTTAAATTTATAGTCAGGTGATAATATGAAGGCTTTATTTTTAATATGTAGAAAATTTATATATATATATATATAATACATATATCAATTATTAAAATTTTCCTTTAAATGTAAGGAACACAGCTCTGCAAATGAAAGCATTACAGTGGAATTCAATTCCCAGAGCCCACGTTAAACAATAAAAACGAAGCTCTGGCTGTGTTGACCTGTATCTGGAATGCAGCACTCCAGTAAGAGGGGTAAGGGCCCTGCATAGCCTTTCTGGGGACCCTGTCTCCTTTCATGGTGGTGAGCTAAGTTCAGAGTCAGTGCTGCTTCCTGCTGTTTTGCACGTTTGTCTGCCCTGAGAGCAGACACTACACACTGGCTACTCTGCTGTTCAGGTTTCAGCTCCGGTATCGCCTTACCAGATCCGCTTCCCTGCCTGCTGAGGCCCCCAAGTACAGAACACTTTCTTCATGGCACTTGCTATCATTTGCAGCTGTATTTCCTGGTATTATAATCACGTGTGTTTTGCTTATTGCTTCTCAGCTCAAGTACCTGATGAAAGTAATGTTGCTTGAACACAGTCATTAGAATGACAAGAGAGACTTGAGTTGGATTTTTCTTGTACTATACAACAAATACTTACATTTATAGCCTAGGATGCAGGTATTTGTACCTACACAGCTATATATTTCTATCACAGAATAACTATATTTATACAGGTGAGTTGACATCACTTTTAATAGATGCTGAATTATGAATTTCTCCACATATATTTTTCCTGATAATATTTTATTTAACATACTTCAACTCACCTGTATGTCAATAAATCACTGTTTACAAAAATGTTATAATGAGATACTGTGTTTCCATTTTTGAGTCTCATTAACAACTTAAAACATCAGGGTGAGTAATATTCTTTGAGGTAACAAGCATATGGCTACATTAAGAGGACCAATATTGATATAGCAGAGTCTATAATCTAAGTTAATGTATATTTGTGTTAAACATATGCAGAGTAGAATATGTTACCTATGTTATAAATATAATTATAGCACACAGGGTCTATTTAGGTAATTAAATACACACCCACACATATATACATATAGCTTCCCCCTCCCCTCGCATACTCAAAGCAATTTCTTAACAGAAAATAATTTGAGAAGCCCTGTTTACAGACAGTGACCACTACGATCCCCCTTCCCTCAGGTTCTGTCAGAGGGGATGGGGTGACATCCTCAACCCACCCAATCTCTTAGCAACCAAGAGCTCTGAGGGCTGACTGGGCTCCAAGTCCAGGGATCTTTGTCCTGTTTCCTCCTCTGGCATGGAGTTTGGGAAGCAGGGCAGTGACGCCCAGATCCTTGTCCCTCTGGGCCACAACCTGGGCAGCCAGCATGGCTGCATATAGAAGGGAATCACCTTAGTTAGCCTTTGCTTTCATCCCACCAGTCACCTGGAGATGGTTTCCTTGCCAGAAAGAATGGTAACACGGACATGGGAATCATTGAAGGATGCATAGATGTGGCAGACACCAAATGCATTTTCTCCTTCAGCCACTTGAGATTCAAGGCTAATGACTTATGCTTCCTTCTTTTCTTTCCCCTTGCAAGATGCCATTTCTGAAAGTCATCTCCAGACTCTTTCAATGGAAAGAGGGTATGTAGCTTTTGAGGTGGGGTGTGGGGGTGGGGTGTGTGTGTCCTTAATTAAAAACAACGAAGTCCATGCTGGCCAAGCAGCAAAGGTGCTGAGTGCTCTCAACACTGTATCACCATGCCTTCCAGTGAACAGAGCCCTGGTTTACTTACCTCTGACGTTTTCTACAGCAACCTGTTTATTTGCAAAATTTTTTTAGTTCAAATGATAAGTGTAGCTGTGCACATAGGATCAGAGTTGGAAAAACACATTAAACTACTAGGCATAATAATTTGAGGCAAATCCTGAACTAAAGTAGTGAAAAGGTTGTCATGTAACACCATTACTGTCTTCATAGTCACCACCCACAGATCAGTCTAGAGGAAGAAGCTGGCAGAGTCATTGCTACTCATGCTAGAACAACAGGATCTCTGCTGGATGCAGGAAGAAGTTTCCAAATCTAAACAATTCAAAATTCAGTTCTGTGTGTCTACACTATTGTCCCCTATAGCAGACGGGAGGTAGCTAACTGCTCACATGCCCATCCTCCAGGGTCTTATACAGTACAGTTGAGTATAGTACAGTACAGTCTTATACAGTCTTATACAGTTGAAGCCGGCCTTCAACTTGCTGTAAAACCAAAGATGGCCTTGAACCATGATCCTCCTGTTTCTACCCCCTGATTACTAGGATTATAGGTATGTACTACCACTCTTAGTTTAAGCTGGGGATTGAACCTAAAACTTTGTGCATGCTAGGAAAACACTACCAATTAAGCCTAATACAATCCCAGCCCAGTTTGCACTATTTTTAACAGTTATAAAATGACTGTTTTAAGATTGCACCTAAAAAGATCAAGACAAAGTAAGAAACAATCTGTCTCAGGGTTTCCATTGTTGTGAAGAGACACCATGACCAAGGCAACTCTTATAAAGGACAACATTTAATTAGGGCTGGCTTATAGGTTCAGAGGTTCGGTACACTATCATCAAGGTGGGAAGCATGGCAGCAGCATCTAGGCAGACACGGTGCTGGAGAAGGAGCTGAGAGTTCTACAAATTGATCCAACTGCAGCCAGGAGAGGACTGTCTACCAGGCAGCTAGGAGGAAGGTCTCCAAAGTGATAAACTTCCTCCAGTAAGGCCACACCTACTCCAACAAGACCACAGATCCTAATAGTGCTAGTCCCTGGGCCAAGCATATTCAAGCCACCGTGCAATCGAAAACAAAAAGAGTCTTTTAAATATTCTGAACAGCCGCAAAAGAATGTTATTGTTAAACTGACTTGTATCTATTTCCTAAACTTATAGAAAATAAGAACATGGACTAGAAAGATGGCTAAGTCTGTCTCTTCCCAAGAACAAATATGGACTAACAGGAAAGTCAGCATGGACTTATATTTTTACTATTGGAGACGAGAGACAGTAAGCATCCCTGGGCTGACTGGTTGACCAGCCAGCCTAACCTAAGCAGTGACCCCCAGGCCCCAGGGAGAGACACTGTTTCAAAAAGGGATGAGGCTGAAACATGGCTCAGAGGTTAACAGTGTTTGCCACCAGGCCTGAAGACCCGAGTTTAATACCTGGGACTCATATTGTACTGGTTAGTTTTATGTCAACTTGACAACAGCTAGAGTCATTTTGAAAGAAGGATTCCCCAAAGAGAAAATCTCACAGCTAGACTGGCATGTGGATTGACTTGTCGTACATTTCCATGACTGATGAGGAAGGCCAAGCTCACTATAAGAGTGGCCATCTCTAGGCCGGTGTTCTTGAGTCCTATAAGAAAATAAGGCTGAGAAAATCACGGGGAGCAAGCCATAGTCTCTGCTTCAGTTTCTACTTCTAGGCCTCTGCTCTGCGTGAGTTCCTGCCCTGACTTCCAACAGTAAGGGAGTATATCCTGACAGCTTCAAGCTGAAATAAAACCCTCCCTTTCCAAGCTGATTGCTTATTGTCTTAGTTAGGATATATATATATGTGTGTGTGTGTGTGTGTGTGTGTATGTGTGTGTATATCTATATCTATATCTATATCTATCTATCTATCTATATACATACTTCTATTTATTTATTTATTTATTTATTTATTTATTTTTGAGACAGGGTTTCTCTGTGTAGCCCTGGCTGTCCTGGAACTCACTCTGTAGAACAGGCTGGCCTCGAACTCAGAAATCCACCTGCCTCTGCCTCTGCCTCCCAAGTGCTGGGATTAAAGGCGTGAGCCACCACCACCCGGCCTAGTGAGGATTTCATTGCTGTGAACAGACACCAAGACCTAGGAAACTTTTATAAAGGACAACATTTAATTGGGTCTGACTTATAGGTTCAGAGGTTCACTCCATTATCATTGTAGGGGAAGCATGACATCGCTTCTGCCAGGAGGAAGGTTTCTTCCTCTCTGGGCAGAGCTTCAAAGCCCACCCCCATAGTGCTGCACAACAAGGCCACTAATAGTGCCACTTTGCCTGGGCTAAGCTTATTCAAACCACCACAGTCATGTTTTATCACAACCATAGAAACTCCAACTAAGACACACGTGGAAAAACAAATCCCATAAATTGTTTTCTAGTATACATGCATATTCTATATGAAGTATGTATGTTTCTACCTCTACCCTCCAAGTAAATAATAGAGAATAAAATGTCAAATTAAAAATTTGGTGGCACATAAAAAATGACCCCAAAGGTTGTCTTATGGCTTCCACATTGGCCTACACAAACACATACATATACACATAGACACACACACACACCACACACACACACACACCACACTCACACACTCACATGGACGCACGCATGTGCAGGCAAGTAGATTCAAAACTGTTTCCAGATCTAATATATGTAGCTATAATTGTGTTCCCTTGCTTCTGCCTTGCTATTTTATAACATATAGATTAAATTATAAATACATACCATTGTGACATAATAAAGCAAGAGTAAGCAGAAACAGCTGTATTTTCTGTGAATCATTTTGGATTGTTTACCACTTTCTTCTGTGATTAGGCATTCCACATTGCTTCCAATTTTGGGGCCAGTGCTGGTTCAGTTAACCAGGGTATTCAATTGGGTGTAACCCACACTTTCACTCTTCAGGAACTGGATCTGTATTAGACATGCCTGTGTGGGGGAGTTATAGTTTGTTATTCACATTTAGGAGGGAACATGGCAGAAGGCAGGAGAGTAAAGCTTAGGGGACATCAAGAAAAACATACATAGAAGGAATCAATGGCAGAGGTAGACTGCAAAGTCTTCCAAATGAGGGCTTCAGTACTGAGATGGGACACAGGAAGAACTAAACAAACAAAACCCCAAGGCCACAACACACTCTCTAAATGCTGGAGAAAGCAGCTCTGTAGATGAGCCTCAAAGTGTCAGGACTCAGTGGCCTTTGAGCCTCAGATCTGTCCAAGCTCTCTTCCTTCTTTCATTCTCCCACGTGCTTTACCTTTCTTAGGAAACCATCTGTATTTCTATCTGTGTTCATGTGTTCCTCGTTCAATTCTTTGTTCTGGGACATGAACCTGGAAATCTCAGTAGGTGCCCCCTGGACCTTGACCTACATTTATAGCAGCAAGTACCTGGAAGTACCCTATCGAAATTTGAGTCTTAAAGCAATATCTGAACTTGGGCTCAGAGAGGCTATGAGATAACTTTTTTCTTCAGCAGCTGGGAGCTGAGTCAGCCTGGCATGAATAGTCAAGTGCTGTACCACGGAGCTGAGCTATAAGCCAGTTCAGGTAACATTCTCATTAATGATCCATATGGGAGACATAGAGACACACAGCTCTAAACACATTCTTTAGCCCCTGCTGGCTTTCGAATTTATGGTGATCTTCCTGCCTCAGCCTTCTCATACCTGGCTTCTTTTCTTGGTTCCTAAATCTGTGTGTTCTGACTTGGAATCAAGATACAAAATACACGAAACCCTGAAATACATTCATTAGTTTCTGCCTTGTGGCATGTTCTGTATCTTCCAGAAAAGCAGCTCAGCATTAAAAATACCTGCCAATAGGAACCAAACAGAAGGAAGTCATTTTACTAGTTATCAGCCCACTGCTTTTTCGAAATCTTGATGCTTTTCTTCCATGAGAACCAAATGCCTGACTAGAAGTGATTTAAGGGGAGAAGATCTTGTTTTGTTCCACAGGTTGAGGGCATGTGCTCATTGTGGTGACCCCATAGTTTGCAGCTACCCTCTCATACTTCTGCAGACCAGGAAGCAGAATGATGCATTGTTCAGCTGAGGCTGGATTATGATCTCTAAGTCCTACCTCAGCAGGCCTACATCTGTCAGCTGGGTCCCAAAACATTCCACAACCTCTCAGTGTAAGGCCACCGACTGAGGAGCAGCTGTTCAAACATGCAAGCCTGTTGCAGCCATTTCACATTCAAACCATAGTAGCATCCCAAGGTCTTCTGACCAATGTCCTAATCATTTTGCTACAAAACAAGATCTTGGGGCAGAACTGCTGTTACAGTGCCATTGGTTAAGGTCAGAGATGGGTTAGAGAGAAGCTTGGTGGACCAAGTGGACAGAAAACAATGTTAAAATGTATAACTTCAGAGGGAACAGACTCCAGCTCTTCCCAGGTGCAGAAGCCTGGTGTGATTAGCTTGCTGTCTAGACTAGTTAGTCCTGTAGGGATGTGAATACACATGACAGGGCTAATTCTTGAAGTGGTGGCCTCAGAATTTATAAAGAAAAGTTGAGTTGATAGACCCATATCTACACCCTTTCTGAAACGACAATCATACTTCCTAGAGGATATCTGACAGTTCCTGAGGTGACTATGATGAAAATAGCAAAACAACAACAAAGGATTAACAATTCCATCTCCACAGGGCTTTATCTAGTCCAGTCATCTTTATTTTTCCTTGTGAGTGCATGTGGTGTGTGTGTGTGTGTGTGTGTGTGTGTGTGTGTGTGTGTTCCCATGGGTGTGGGTGTGTGCACACATTCCAGTCTGAGTGTATGAAGGCCTGAAGTTGAAGTTCAGTGCCTTCCTCAATAGCTGTCTACCTTGGATAGTCATGTATTGACCCTGTAGCTCACTGAGTCAGCCAGTCTACCCAACTTGCTCCAGAGAGTCCCTGTCTCTCTACTCATTTTGTGCTGGGATTTTAAGAGGACCACCACTTCCATGTGGCGTTTTAAATTTGTGTGGCAAGTGCTTTGTCCACTGAGCTACCTCTGCAGCTCCTCCTGCCATCTTCTGAAAGCCACCTATACACCATTCATTTTGTTTATCCACATGGGTCACAAATATTCTCAAATTCTATGCTTCAGATGAGAGGTTACCTCTGAGTAGGGTTATCATGCTGCATTAGTCCCTTGTAGGCAAGAGTGATTGACAGCTGCATTAGAACGGTCAGAAAGAGCTGGAGATGAAGTGCAATTGGTAGAGTAAGTGCCTAGAATGAAAAAGCCTTGGATGTGATCACTAGCACTGCATAAAATTGGTGTGTGGTTCAGATTCATAGTCTCAGTGCTCAAAGGAGAGGGAGAGGCAGAAGGATCAGAAGCTCAAGTTATCTTTAGTACAGAGGAAGTTCAAAACTCATTTCTCAAAATAAATTAATTTCTGAAAGTAAATAAGCAAATTAAAAGGGAAAGGGCAATGAAATAATACTATATAATATTGTTCATATTACAAGACTATATCTAAAATGCAGGGGTTGCTAGGGATATGTGTTAGTATTGCATGCTAGTAGAGGCAGGAATATGTTTTTAAATCATCTGATCAGAGATTTCAGATGTGACCTAAGAATGATAACAGATAGTGTAGCAGAGGTCTACAGCACATAAGCCTTCATGGTTGCTTTTACAACCTATTTGAAGTCATTCCAATATAAACAGGTTCACAGGGTGATGGAATGCAGAAGAGTGTTAGATTGTCCAGGGAGGGACATTAAATGTCACATAGCCCATGATGGGCAGACCAAGTTCTATAGTCACACCGTGCATGCCAAGAGTCTCTCATTGAGATCACTAGAGCGAGTTACTACAGAGGAGACTCCTTTGCCATTTTAGGGTGTACACTACAGCCAGGTGTGGTTTAATTCCTTCCACTGTTATGTGCAATGTGTATTCAAATATATTGAAATTAAAATGTATTATTATTAAGTAAGTATGTGTGTGTGTGTGTGTGTGTGTGTGTGTGCACACAAAAGACTCAGTTGATAAAATGCCTCAATAATACTGGGTTATTCTCAGGCCTATAGAGTATATTCTTAATTAGTGATTATGGATAGTGCCCAATGAGGGCAGGCGGTCTTGTATTCTATAAGAAAGTAGGATGAACAAGCCATGGAAACAAAACCAGCAAGGAGCACCTGTCTACAGGATACCATTAGCTCCTGCCTCCAGGTTCCTGCCCTGTTTGAGATCCTGTCCTGAGTTCTTTCAATTATGAGCAGATATATGGAAATGTAAGCTAAATCAAGTAACTTTGGTCATTATGCTTTATCACAGAGTTGATAACTCTGACTAAGACCCACGTGTTCTCAAGACCGAACTCAGGTCCTTAGGGTTCAGAGTGTGAGCATTACCCATGAACCTTTTTATAACCCTTATTTGTTTTCTTGAGATAGATATGTCTCATGTAACTCTGGCTGATCAGGGATGACCTTGAGCTTCTGATGATCCGGCCTCTTCCTCTCAAATTCAGGGATTACAGGCATCCACTGCTTAAAACATGCTTTTATTTATTTTGGTTAAAGGTTTGGGAGAGAGACTAGCTCCCAGAGTTTACATGTGACCATTTGTACCATGGCATAAATGTTGACAGTTGAGTTTATCGATTCAGATGGTTATGGAAAGTGGGGCGGTATCAACATCAGGTCTCCTCTTAGACCAGGTCTTCAAAAGTCACTCACTGCCTGACCGCTGGGCTGCCATTCCAGTCAGTAAACATAGCAGGAATTTGGGTCCCAGGGACAGACTGTTGCTCGGAGCTGAAGTTCAGAAACACCCAAAGGCATTATCTTGTCTCATGTTATGTGTCTTCCTTGCAAGGTAGATGTTGACAAGCCAAACAATGGATTTACCCACCTAGAACTCACTACCCTGCCAGTCTGGTCTAGAATGTACGGCAATATTCTCTTCCCAGCCTCTATAATTTTGAGGTTAGAGGCATGCCTGCCTCTCTCTTCCTTCATTTTAAACTGAATTGTTTTTCTTTTTAAAAAAGAGCACTTAAGTTACATTTTAGTTATTTATTGTATATATGTGCCTATGTGTGATTTTGTGTGTGTGTGTGTGTCACTGACCACATCAAAGAAGGGTGAAAGCTGGAAAGAGACAGAGTTGACTCTTTCCCTCTACCACGCCAGTCCTAGGACTTGAATACAAGTCATCACCTTTAGTGGCAAGTCCTTTTACTTCCTCATCCATCTTCCTCCACAGGCTTGTTCTTCTTCTGTTTATTGATGTGCGTGTTTGTCAGCTTTCTAGTACTGTGACACAGTCCTTGAGCACATCAGCCAGAAGGAAGTGCTGTGTCTTGTGGGTTCAGAGCTTCCATTGTCCGCATTGTGTCTGAGTCTGAGGAACATAAATCAGGGCAGGTCACCAGAGTCCTGCTTCTTCACACTGAACAACCCACTTCCTTGTCGACATCACCCCTGGATAGCCCCTACGTTGCAGTAGATTGATGGCATAAGATACTGAAGAGGTCAAAGTGCTTATGAGTCAGTGAAGCTCCAAAGCTCCGCCCCTGAAATCCACTACATTGTGAACCATCCTTTAACACATGGGCCTGTGGAGAAAGCCCAAACCACAGCAGTATGACAGACTCTAGTCAAGATGGCAGGCCATATCATTACAGGCTAAGAGCTTTGCTCTCCTGTAAAAGGCGTGGGAAGAGGCAATTGCCAGTCTGGACTGTTGCCTGAAACACAAGAGAGATCAGAATGGCCTCATCAGACAAATCAAGAAGGGGTGCTTGTATCTGGGAAATCTAGAGGGATTTGGGAGTTTGAGCATTATGAGTCACCCGACTTCCTGCAATGTCCCATCTAATCACCGACTGGGGGACACTTAGAGAAATTAGGAGGTGCTGAAACTCAGGAATGTTGTAATTCAGCAACCCATAAGATAACATGGTGTCATAATGTCAGTCTCCACAGCCCTGCGGCCACAGGAACACAAGGCACTCTTTTTAGAGAACATATGGTTCTCTAAGCCAACCCAGGCCATGGCTAAATCGTCTGCCTGTCTGGATTAGTCACAGTTCTGCTTTATCTGAGAGTATGGGAAGAGACTTCAAAAGAACTGCCTCTTGCTTTTATAGGTACTGCCAATTGGCATCTATCTGTAAAGCATCATAATGAGATGGAGACTCAAGAGAGAATCCTGCTCAAACTCTGAAGGCAGTCTGAAGACAGAACTCCCTCTTCCATTGCAGTGGATCTTTTTCTCTTCAGGTTGTAACTGATTGTGAGGATCCCACCTTTCATAGGGACTCAAAGCAGATCAGTACAGTATTTAAAAAAAAAAAAAAAAAACGCTATCAGGAGGGCCAAGGGCAAAGTTTACTTGATAGAGTGCTTGCTTAGTATTATGCATGAAGCCCTGGATTCTGTCTGTCCTTAGCTCTGCATAATACCGGCTTGGTGATGCACGCCTATAATCACCTCTGAAGGTAGAGGTAGGAGGGTCAGGGATTCAAAAGTCATTTTATTCTACAAAGGGAGGCCAGCCTGAGATGCATGATGAATGAATACTGTGCTGGGCTAGAGAGATGCCTGTTGGTAAATTGTTTGCCCAGAAAACTCGATGACCTGAATTTGTTTCCCAGAACCCATTCAGTGGGAGCTGAAGAGATACTTGGTTTTTTGAAGACCTGGGTTCAACTTCTGCACCTACGAGGTGACTCCTAATAATCCATAACCTCTTCAGGCACTAAGCATGCATGTGGTGCACATACATACTGTGGGAAAACCATTTATACACATTAAATAAATAAATAAATAAATATGAAAGCAAAAATGTAGAGTCTGGTTGTGCTGATGCACATTTACAACCTTAGTGTTAGAATATATATATACATATATGTATATACATATATGTATATGTATATACCACTACAACCTTAGTGGTAGAATACATATATACATATACACACATATATATAGAATATATATATATACACATATATATGTGTATATATGTATATGCATATGTGTGTGTGTGTGTGTGTGTATCAGATTTCTGGGACTCATGAATAACTCTCTATCCTGCTAGACAAATACTAGAGCAGTGACAGACTGAATTTCAGTCCCCAGCTCCCAAAAGAAACAAAAGAAAACCCGTATAAATAAACCAAAAAAAAAAAAAAGAAGAAGAAGAAGAAAGAAGAAAGAAAGAAAGAAAGAAAAGAAAAAAATTAAGAAGAGGTGCACAGAGCTTGAGGAAAGATGGCCAAGGTCTAAGGTTCTGGCTTCTGGTTCCATATATATATATACACATACACACACATGTACATATATATGCAATAAAAAAACTTTATAGCCACATCCTGACCCCCATTGAACTAAATATTGGGGTACGGTTTATCTAAGTAAGTTACATGAAATTAACTATCCTACTGTCTTTGCTTCTGTAATAGCAGTGCACAGGCTAATCAGGATTCTTTTTTAACCCCACATGAACTTCTCTTGGTAATTAGTAACGTGGTCTTCCCAGACTTGCTTACCTCCTCCCTCCATGTGACCACAGTCCTCTAAAACATCATCAGATAAGCATTTCTTGAGGACAAGGCCTCAAGTATGCTATAATTATCATGCTGCTCAAAGTTCTTATCTGCAAATAGCAGAGTTTACCTGGGCTGGTTTTAGCTGCAGTGGGCTTCGTAAAGGCTCATGGGATCATATAGGAAACACAGAGAAACGCTGTCGCCAGGAAGTCTTACTGAAGGAAGAGACTTGTGAGAGAGAAAGCTGCCCGATGGCTGCTAGCCCCAGACCAAGTTCAGAGCTAAAGCCAATGCTCCAAAGTCCCGGATCCATGTGCGAATTTCTGGGAGTTGGTTACAGGGGAAACGGGCAGAGTAGTTCACCTTTTTTCACTCTAGGCTGATGAGTTAATTACAGAATGGGTAACCTTCACTGTCAACTCAATGGCGGGTCTCAAAGAAACTGGAGTCAAGGCTCACTCAATACCTGTGGCTCGTGCCAGCCCTTCTCACCCCACCCCGTACCCTAAACCTCTCCTAGCCTAGGGGCTGACCTTGGATTCCCTTCCCCCAGCGTCTCTTTCCACGGTCCTCTCTCTTTACCCTTTTCCTCTTTCACCAGATCTTCGTGATCTTTGTACTTACTGTTTCTGGAAGGCTCCAGATGCCTCTGGCTGTTCTCTCCCTCATATCTATAATCAAACCCTTGTCCCCAGGCACACCTAGGAGCCATCACACCCACGTTTTCATTCGCTCAATTGGACTGTAAATCACCTCTGACCAAGAGACTGTTTAGAAACACTTCAGTGTATGTCTGTGAGGAAATTTCCAAAAAGCGAAGAAGATCCAGCGTGAATGTGGGCAGCACCACCGTGGGGGGCTGGAACCCGGATGGAAAGGAGGAGGGGAAGACAGGAAGCTCTTTCACACCTCTGCGTCCCAGTCAGCCACTCCGCAGCCTTTCTGCCCAACAATTCTCCCTGCCGGATACACTGAACTTTCTGAAACCAGGAACCTAAAGGAATCCTTCCTCCCATAAGCTGGTACAGCATCAGTGAAAGTAACTAACACAGGCATCATCTTGCTAGCATGGAGAACACCTAGTTTCAAGATGGCAGCTACCAGGCAGAGCTAACAATGACAATCCGGGATAATTTGTAAGAATATGGGAATTTCTTCCCTCTGCTGAGCTGTGAACCAAATGTGACCATTTCAATTCCCTTTTCATCCCAGGATGCTTTGAGCACGCAAGGCTGAAACATATCTACAGACTCTTTACCTGCTTTTCAGCTAGAGGAATAGAGCAGGTGAGTTCAAGCCATAGACGTTTGCTTTGTTTTTGAGAAAAGGTCTCACTATATAACTCTGGCTATAGTGGAACTCACTGGGTAGTTGAGGCTCACCTTGAACTCAAAGAAATCTGCCTGCCTTCCTCTGTCTGCCTCTGCCTGGCCCTGCCTGGCCAGGCCACAGACTCTTAACTGTGTTTTCAAGTGACAGGATGGTTTAGAACACTGTAGGAGCTTTCTGAACTGGAAGCTAAGATTCTGTCCTGTGGTATGCAAGCTCAACACCTGAGAATATTGAGGATCATGGACGCAGAGGCCTGGATTTCTGAGACTTCAGAATGAGGTTAAAAGTGGCTGCCCTTGGGTGAGTGACAAAGGCTGTTCTAAGTGGGCAGAATCAAATCTGCCATTTGCTTAGTTAGTTAGCTAGATGTCTTTGGTTTTTTTTTTTGGGGGGGGGGGGGTGTTGGTCGAATCAGAGTCTCTTAAAGCCCACGTTTGTTTGAAACTTGCTGTGGCCAAGTTTCACATGAATGACCTTGGATTCCAGATCTATAGCCTAGTCTTCTGAGTGCTAAAATAACAAGTATCTATTGTATTGTTTTGTTTTTGTTTTGAGATAAGATCTTTCAAGCCAGGCTGTGGAGGCACAGGCCTTTAATCCCAGCACTCTGGAGGCAGAGGCAGGCAGATTTCTGAGTTCAAGGCCAGCCTGGTCTACAGAATGAGTTCCAGGACAGCCAGGACTACACAGAGAAACCCTGTCTTGATAAACCAAAACAAACAAACAAAAAAGATCTTTCTATGTAGCCCAAACTGGCTTCAGGCAGGCCTTCCTGTCTCAATGTCTTGAATACTGGGGTTTCTCTCTCTCTCTCTCTCTCTCTCTCTCTCTCTCTCTCTCTCTCTCTCTCTCTCTCTTTCTCTCTGTCTTTCTCTCTGTCTGTCTGTCTGTCTGTCTCTCTGTTGTTCATGTATATAATGCATGCATATGAGTGCATGAATGTGTGCCTCTGGGTGTACATGTATAGGACAGAGCAAGATGCTGAGAGTCTTCTTATAGTTTTTACACGAAACATTTTAGCAAAGCTGGCTGGCTCTTGGAATCTGCTTGTCTGGGCCCTTCCAGTGCCAGAGTTAAGAGCAAGAACTCTTACCCACTGGGCCATTCCCCCAGCTCCTAAACGAGCTCTTTAGAAAGTGAAGCATCCATGAAATGCTCTTGGGCTGGAAGATAAGCACACAGTTGAAAGAAAGCCAGGATTTAGTCCTCTGCCAAAGGAACTGGATTTGACTGACATTCAGCGAGAGCTTAGAAGAAAGCTTGACCCCGAGAGAATGTGGCTTGTCTAATGCCCTAACTTCAGCCTTCTGAGGCCTTAAGCATATGATCCAATGTGCTCTCCGAGCCTCTCAGCATTTCTGACTCTAAGTATGAGGTGATACCTGAGTATTTATTGTTTTAGCCATTAGAGCTGCTGATAATTCTGTATATACAATAGAAAATTATTTCAGAGGAGATTGAAATACATCAATGAGATACTTTTTTAGTGGCATAAAGATGCTTCTTCAAATCTGTTTATTTATTGGAAATAGAGACATTAAATCTTTTAAAAATGTATTTATGTGTATGAATGTTTGCATATATGTATGTTCGCACAACATTTGCTACAAAGGCTACCAGGAGGCATTGGACACTCAAGGATCGTAACTATAGATGGTTGTGAGCATTCATGAGGCTACTGGAAACTGAATTCAGGTCCTTTACAAGAATAGTTAAGTGCTCTTCACTACTAAGCCATCACTCCTGTCCCTAGAAACATTTTTAAAAATAGGGGCACAAAAGAAGAATTAATACAGTAATATAATCACAAGCCTACTGAATTCTTCTCTTTTTTTAGTATAGGATTCGTATGCTTTGACCAGTGATCGAAAGAAAGAACCAAAGCCTAGACAAAAATCTAGGCTAGTCAGTCATAAGGCCTGCCTCCAGGTCCTAGTATGTCTTTCAGAGCTTGGACAGAACTGATACATTTTCAATAGTCGCTCATATCAAATATATTTAACTTTTTGTGGTAATGGAAATGGAACTCAGGAACTTGAGGTGCCAGGAAAACACTGCACCATTAATCTATAACCTCACTCTCCTTTTTACTTTGTACAGTTTGAGGCAGAGTCTCACTTACTTGCCCAGACTGACCTTGAACTCATAACTGTAGAAAAGATAGCCTCTGAATTTGTAATTCTCTTGCCTTTTGAGCAGCTGAGATTACAGGCTTGTGCCTGACCTGGCAAAAAGTCTCATTCTTATTGATATTTTTTGTACTTTTTTTTTTTGTCTTGTTTTGGCTTTTCCCCCTTTTTCATGCTTTTGTTAATTATGTGTGATTATGTGTTTTGTTATGACATTTGTTTATTAAATTCACCCATCATTACCCTCTGATGTTCCCCTCCCACTCATGAAGAACTGAGGCCTTACTCTCTTCTCCTAGACCCCTTTTACTTTTGGATGCTCTTTCCTTTCTGTCTTTCTTAGTAAGTTCAGCTAGGGTTGCTTATAGGTGCATGTGCATTATACTACGGGCTTCACCTCTGAAGCTTAGCCTTCTCCTCTTAGCAGCCATTAGCTGCCTGAGAGCCTCAGGAAAGAGCAGGCTGTCATGAATCCCTCCCACCTCCATGACGGGATAATGATAGGCCCAATCTCGTACAGATTTATTCAGGTAATCCCAGCCACTGTGAGTTCAGAAGTGACATGACTATGTCATTGCCAGGGGACAGGGTCACACAGCACTCCTTCCTCAAGCTCTTACCTTCTTCTCTCTCCTCTGTGAAATTCTGAGCTGTGAAAAGATTGGTATAAATGTTCTGTTTATGGCTGAGAATTCAACAGTCAACCTTTGACTATGACTCTCTCCTGCGGCCCATTGCAAAAAGAAGTTTTTCTTGAGAGACCTCAACTCAATGTTTTTAGACCCCTAAAGAACTAGCCCAGCACAGAGTAACTTGTTTTTCTGCTTTCAGCTTGAGAAAGATAACCCACCCTGTTCTAGTTCCAATGTTTAACTATACCATGCCCCAAGGACATTTGCTCCAGATAATCTCTAACCTTCCTTGAGGCATAAACTATTGCCTGACTTCCTCATTCTGTACTTCCCCATTCCATGCATAACTTATCCTCCATATCTTGCCTTGTGAATTGTGTCCTATACCCCTTGTCTTGTGATTTTCCCCCTTTAAATACCTCTGACTTCAGTTGCACGGGGTCCACAGTCCTCTACCACTGTGCATTGTACAGCTGTGGAACCCAGAATTCTAGAATAAAGAAATCCTCATGTTATTGCATCGAGACCGTTTCTCTCGAGTGATTTGGGTGTCGCCTTCCGAGGTGTGGGGTGCTGGGGCGCCCTTGGTTTTGGGGGGTCTTACACTCTGATGAAAGCTAACAGCAACAGTAATCTATAGACAGAAAAGCTATTATTCAGAAGGTAAAACAATGAGCACATTATAGCCATTTAGCAGAACAAGCTACAGTTTCTCTATAAGGCGTTGTGACATTTCCCCATCCCACAGCCATCTCTTGGACCAGTTTTACAGTATCAGAAATGGTTGGATTCCTTTGTATGCAGTGGCCTCTGTTCCAGTCAGCTAGATTTCCCCAACAGAACTGTCTCTAGAGCTCCATCTCTCTTTCCGCGATCGTCTTCGTCATCCTGGAGCTCAGACTGTCCTCTTGCCTCAGCCAGCCAAGTGCTCTGGAATTGTAGGAACACACTGTGGCAGCTGTGTTATGCTTTCTTCAGCATCTTTGGTTCAGAGGCGCTTCTGGTTTCCTTTATAAAATCTAAGACCCATGCCCTTGAGTGCACATGATCCTGAGCACAGAGCTTTCATATAAATACAAAGCTAAACAAACCAATGAAAGGGAATACTGTATGTACTTGACATATCTAAAGAAAATCATAGGTGCATGCTTTTGGTGGGGGGGGGTGCAAATTACTTTTACTGAAGTAAGTAAAGAATGGATGTTTTTGTCTTTTGTTGTTGTTGTTGTTGTTGAGACAAGATTTTTCTGTGTAGCCCTGGCTGTCCTGGAACTCACTCTGTAGACCAGGCTGGCCTTGTACTCAGAAATCTGCCTGCCTCTGCCTCCCAGAATGCTGGAATCACAGGCATGCGCCACCACCACCCAGCTTTGTTTTTGTCTTTTAAGGTAGCTAAATCATAGTTTGGAAGGATAGATCTGATTCACCAACAGATTATTTTGTTTCAGATGCTGTTTAAAATCCCTAATGGCTGGATGTCAGAGTGCTTAGCCACATTTTCTAGACCTAACCTAATATGTTGAAAACCTTTTGTGATGGTTTGTATATACTCGGCCCAGGGAGTGGAACTATTAGAAGGTATGGCCCTTTTGGAGAAGGTGTGGCCCTGTTGGAGTAGGTGTGGCCTTGTTGGAGTAGGTGTTTCACTGTGGGCATGGGCTTTAAGACCCTCATCCTAGCGGCCTGAAAGTCAGTATTCTGCTAACAGCCTTCAGATGAAGATGTAGAACTCAGCATCTCCTGCACCATGTGTGTCTTGATGATACCTAGATGCCACCTTGATGATAATGGACTGAACCTCTGAACATGTAAGCCAGCCCCAATTAAATCTTGTCTTTATAAGAGTTGCCTTGGTCATGGTGTCTGTTCACAGCAGTAAAACCCTAACACACCTTTCTATCTTCTGCTGCTGTTTATCTGATTAGGTAGAAATTAGACATTTTATTTTGCCATTAGAGAAATCAGAAAAACAGAGATTTAGGCAAAAAAGTGCACTGTTCTGTTTACATGCTATCAGGATGTAGACCTCCCGAAGCTATACTGAGAGCCTCATTCTCTGTGTTTACTCGTGGAGCTTAGTTTACTGCTCATTGTTCAGGAGCCCACCCTAGATGACCACATCTAACATCAGTTCATCTATGAAGGAAAGGAGAAGAGAAAGGCTGAGAAAGTTGTTGAGTCTCTCCTCTTTTTAAGCTTGTTTCTCAGAAGGCTCATTCAGTGAAATCACGTACATCTGATAGATCAGAGCATATGATTAATTCTATCCGCCATGAAGTTTTCTAAGAAATCCAGCAACGTCTTGCTTTTTTAAATTTGTTTTTATTTATTTATTATTCATGTGTGTGGATGGAGGCACACATATAAGTGTGTGTATGTGTGGAGTTGATTAGCTACTCCCAGCTCTGGGTGGGTTTCTGTGATGGAACCCTTGTTAGACTTGCATGGCAAGTTCTCTCACTTGTTGGGTTGTCTTAATGGCACTGTTAGCCACTTTTCTCTACCAGGTGGAAGAAATTACAAATCTAAAGAAGAGCTATGCAAATTCTCCAAATTTGCACTGGAGAGGAAGAAGTTTTCAAAATATCAGTAGTGTGACATTGCCATAAAGCATTGTAGCAACAGAATGCAATTGAATACTTTGACATTAAAAGATACCTATCTTTTGGTCTATCATCTATCAATCTATCATCCATTGATGTCTGTCTGTCTGTCCATTTTTGTATATCCAAATAAAAAAAGGGATTATATATCTAAATTCAAGTAGAAGAGTTCTGTCTCTCCCTAGTTCCCCAAGTGCTTCAAAATCTGGTGAATCATTTTTTGAGTCATTAACTATTGGTTCACAAAACCATGGAGTTTGAAAGGTATGTATTTAAATTCTGATTTTTTTTCCTACAATAAAGAGCAATACAGAAGGGTAGGTCTCATCATCAATTATACAGAAATAAGCAGGTGGAGTGTCCTGGGAAGTGTAAAGTGAACAGCTGAACTTGATGATGACCTAGAACTCTATAGTTGTGTTCTAGAAACTATGGCGATAGCATTTTCTTGGCCAGTAAACCAGCTTCAGCCAGCTGCGCATAATCTGATTTTGGTATAAGCTCAGCATAGTTGGTAGAGTTTCAGGTTAAAAACAGGTGTTGTTGTACTTTCTCCACAGCCATCACTCAGCATGCTCACAGAATACCCCCAAGTCACTGTCCATCCTATGAAAATACACTTAGTTTACTGACAAACACGTCACATATATTTGTGCTATTTTTCTGTCTTACCTGTAAGATGGGGAAAAAGTAATTATATCTACTTTGCAGAGTTGTAATAGTAGAAAGAGTTAATATGTGAAAAATCTCTATATAGAATATGCTGTAAGAGTTTACTGCTATTGTTTAAGCAGAGCAGAAAATAAGATTAGTACCACATCTGTATGGAATCAGTCCACAGCCATGGAAATTGCCCAATGGTGATTTCCCCTACCTGGCAAGGATGAAAACTCTATTTCAAGGGTTTGAAATAGAGTTCTGCCTCCTGCTGTCTTTGTTGTGTTGGTAATAGACACATGACTTCACCTGCACACTCCAGTGTTCCTCAGTAGGAGGAAGGGAAATGCTAGTTGAGAGCATTAATTAGCACGTTGTATTGGGTATGGGACCCGCTGTTTCCTCTTTTTACATCTAAAGTCTCTTTGCCCTTGTTGGTACATGGTACTCTGCCTTAAACTTTAAGGCTAAAACTGACTTGACAAATTTTTTATTTTATTTTATGTATATGAGTACCCTGTAGCTGTCTTAAGACACACCAAAAGAGGGCATCAGATCCCATTACAGATGGTTGTGAGCTACCACATGGAAGCTGGGAATTGAACTCAGGACCTCTGGAAGAGCAGTCAGTGCTCTTAACAGCTGAGCCATCTCTCCAGCCCAACCTGGCAAGTTCTTTAAGACCAGAGTTACCTTTGTTTCCAGAAGGTGCTCCTGGACCAAGCTAATGCAGCTACAGGTCTGGAGCTACACTCCCCTTGATAAGAGAAAAATGACTAGCTGTTCTAAACAGGGGATCTACAACAGGATTTGGAATGAAATACAAGAGCTCAAAGTGGGATCATTTTGTTGGAGCATATTGTAAAAGCAAAGACATCCAAGCCCCAGCACTGCTTCTCAGTGGTTGTGTCTACGGCAAGGAATCAGGCATCCATGAAGATGGTGACATTACTGTATTTGACAGTGACTTACAAAAGCTTCTGTAACAAACTGTAGCCACAGTGTATCGCCTTTATCAAAATTGATGCTTCTTTCTTTCATTGCAAAAGTCTGCCAGCTTTCCTTCTGTACATTTCATATCAGCAGACAGCAAGGGCCCAGTCTGCATTCTCCATGTTTTTGAACAACAACAACAACAACAAAATACTGAGAAAACTGATGCATGTCTTTCTCACATTCCATTGGCTGGAATTTAGTTGACTCTATAGTCTCTTTCTACTGTCAAAGTGGCTACAACTCGGGTATTTAGGTTAACAGCTAACTGACCACTCAGAACTCTATTCCTATGCTGGAGAAGGAATGTTAAAGATAACTCTCAAAATGCCTTACCTGCTCTGTGCACCTTATAGTATTTGGGAAAGAACAAAAGCTTATAACTCAGTAAAAAAACAGGGCAGTGGTGGCACACACCTTTAATCCCAGCACTTGGGAGGCATAAGCAGGTAGATTTCTGAGTTTGAGGCCAGCCTGGTCTACAGAGTGAGTTCCAGGACAGCCAGGGCTACACAGAGAAACCCTGTCTTGGGGGGGGGGGGGGGAGGAAGGGGGAAACTCAGTAAAAAAAGCACAAGGCCCGTTGTAATCTTAGTTGTTTTGTTTGTTTATTTTTGTTCATTTTGATTTGTTTTTGAATGGTATTGAATGTGTGTGTGTGTATTCTTGGCTATACTGAAATGAACTCTGTAGACCAGGCTAGCCTTGATCTCAATTAGAGATCTGCCTGCTTCTGCCTCCAGAATATGCCACTATCACCAAGGTGTCATCTAGTTTTATGATGTCGCCAACATCATAATCCACACAGCTAGTTACTCTGTGTGAGAAGGCACACACCCTGTAAGTATGGCAGGGTAAGGGATTAATTATCATTGCTCCATATTGTTGCAGACACCCTTGTTCTTCTCTGAGGGTTGGAAAGGTTCTCAATTTAGGTTACTTGAGGACAAAGCATCTTTCTTTGATTTATGTATATGTTTACATATGTGTGTTGTTTAACAGTCAGCAAGAAGAGTTTGGGGGTGGGCCTTGGTTGAGTTGGTAGAGTACTTATGTAGCATGCACGGAGCCTTGAGTTTGATCCCTAGGACAGCATAAAGTGGGCAAGGTGGCAGACATCTGTGATAGTAGCTTTCCAGGAGGTTGAAGCAGAATGATCAGAAACTCAAGGTCATTTTTGACTACATATTCAGTCTGAAGCCTGTGGAGAGTTTTTTTGGGACCCTTGACCGGAATTTGACATTGGACCTGGACTGGGAAGTAAGTTCAGGCAGGAATCTGATTTTAGGCTAGAACAAAGAAGTAGGCTTCAGGCAAGAAAGTGATTTGGGGCTGGGACAGATATCTTGGTCTTTCTGATTAGCCCTTAGAAATAATGATCTCGGGACTTTGTTTATTGCCTTGCTTGTTCCTTGACTGTTTGTGTTTAGTGTCTTGCTTGTTTCATAACCTAGAATTGACTTAATTGCTTGCATGTAATTAAAGTGGTATAAAAGCAGATTGGGAAAAAAAAAATAAACCTGCTTCGGAACTGGCTGGGTTGGGCTACAATGTAGTCTAATTGTTATTTTTTGTTTTAATCCTTGTCCCTGCCCTGGAGAACCTGTTGACTGGCTGAGCTGGCTTGGTCAAAGCCATCTTGGATTGTATGAAATTCTATCTCAAAAATAAGTAAGCAAGTACATCATGGGTTGGCATGTAGGCAGAGAAAAAATAACTGTGGCATTTCTGTGAATACAGCAAAGATAAGGAAAAGAAAAATCAACTGTGAAAATTGTTCCATTAACTGTTTTGATGTCACATAACCATAGTCAAGTATCAGCCCTACCCAGTGACCTGACCTAAGATTGGATGTGTAAACAAAATCAGGTGTAGCAGTTATAAGCCTTGTAACTGGAGAGAAAGCTGCTGTCAGTTGAATGATGTCACTCACCCTGTGTTTGGACATTGCGCATACCGGCATTTTCAGAAACAAGAATCTGTGTACAAATGAACATAGCTTTTTCTTCCTCCTCACTGCTTAGCTTGTGCACGTGGCAAGCCTTGGGTTGAAGCCCCACTCTATGCTATATGCACTTTGGACACAGCAGCTATCTTATCTTACACAGGGGAAAATGATACCTCTTTTGCCGCACTGTGGGAGAAATAGATCAGATAAATGGGGTGAAAGCATGCTGTATATATCACAAAGTGCTAAAAATGTAAAAGTGCATTTATCATAATGAATAATGACATTGTGTTTAAGCAAATGGCATTACAATGAAAGCACTATTGCATTCCCAAGCTATGCAAATGCATTTGTACATAATCAGACAATACATGTTTATTAGCACATCCATTTACTCACTCATTGACTCCATACTTCCTGCCTGTAGTGCATTGGTCCCTGGGGGGAGCAGGAAGAACATGATGAGAGAATGACTAGATTAAAATAGAACAGGGGGTGGGGGTTGGGGTGGGGGTGGGGACAGGAGTTGTAAAGTTACTTGTTGCCAAGCCTGGGGACCTGAGTTGATTCCTGAGACTCTCATGGTAGAATGAAAGAACAGACATTCACAAATCCTTGAACTTATACACATGATACATATATTCATTCGTATATATGCACATACATATATACACATACATACACATGCATGTATACATACGCACATATACATGCATACACATATACACACATACATACACACACAAATTAACAAAAATAATAAATATAGTGGAGGCATACAGATCAAATTTGAGTTGAGTAAGTATGCTGTTCCTGGAGCTCAGTTTCTTTGTAGGCAAATGCAGAATAGGAAGGCTCCCTTTTCTTCAGTGAAGAGATTTGGTCCTATGGGGAAGATGGGTTTAAGGCTGATAGGACATCCAGAGCTGCTTCCCTACTTGGGAAATGGAGACTGATGCCTTCTCTCAGGAACATCTAAAATATTCACTCATTTGTTTACTGTTTGAAAGCTCTAAAGCATCTTTTGTAAGGCTCTGGTTCTCCCAAATGCCCTGGATAAATTCTGTAGCTCCTTGGACTGATCCCATTTAGTCATTCAAAATTGGATGAGTAGACTTTATACATTAGACACCCACAGGCTGGTACAGTGGTGGTGCTGAGAGCCTCTTAACATAGCACTAAAGCAAAAATGGCCAGCCTTCCATTCCATTCCTTCCCCTCCCCTCCCTTCCTCTCCCTTCCCTTCTCCTCTCCTCCCCTCCTCTCCCCTCTCTTCCCTTCTCCTCCCTTCTCTTCCCCTCCTCTCCCCTCCTTTCCCTTCTCCTCCCCTCCCCTTCCCTTCCCTTCCTTTTCCTTCCCCTCCCTTCTCCTCCCTTCTCCTCCCCTTCTCTTCTCTTCCCTTTCCTTCTCCTCCTTTCCTCTCCCCTCCCTTCCTCTCCCTTCCCCTCCCCTTCCCTTCTCCTTCCCCTTCCTTCCTCCTTCTTCCCTCCCTCCTCCTCCTCCTCCTCCTTCTTCTTCTTCTTCTTCTCTCTCTCTCTCTCTCTCTCTCTCTCTCTCTCTCTCTCTCTCTTTCTTTCATCTGTCATATAACGCAGGCTGACTTTCAACTTCTGATCTTCTGGCCTCCATCTTCCTTGTGTCAAGATTATAGTCATGTGCTACCATGTTCATTGCATGCACTGCTGGAGGTTGAACCCAAAGCTTTGTGTAAGCTAGGCAGGCATTCTAGTAACATGCCCAGCCCTGTCCCCAAATGATAATAAAAAATAAAACAGAGCTGTTACATCACGCGTAAACGGTTTCTCTTAAAATCATAGTAGAAACTACAAGTGATTGAGCATGGCTGTATGTATGATGATACATGAAATGTCTTCTTAAGCAGCCAGGGGCGTGGGCCTAGGTGCCTGTGGCACACATCTGGGCCACCACTCCTTTTCGGTCACCCATTTAGATAAGTGGCCTCACATTTAGATAAGTGTTTGTGGTTCATTCCAAATGTGGCTTTTAATGAGCATAAAGTAAAACTCGTGTAAATTTCCTCATATGCTCAAATGACAAAGTAGAAATTAGGATTTTCTATTGCAAATCATGTTTTATCCTTTGATCTCTCTCACTTGTCTCAGAGAACAGTGACAATGGAACACACATTTCCTCTCCTGTTCAATGTTCCTACCCCAACCTTTTCCTCTTCTGGGAGGCTCTTAGGTCAGAAGAGAAAAGGTTGCATGGATTTTGCAATCCAGAGAGATCGAGCAAGGATAAAGGTCGGGGTTCCTGCTTCGGGAAGGAGCTTGTGCCAAAATCCTTCCTTCTGAGCCTCTGCAAGTCACCCTTGGCCTGCTCTGCTTTGCTCTGTGTCTTTGACATTGATTTGTTTCAATAACTCTTGCAGGACAAGCTGCCCGGTGTGTGTTTTCCCTCTTCATGTTAGAACACCTTTCAGACTTACGTGGCACTCCAGTGTGCCTCACAGTAGCTGATATGGATGACTTCTCAGGAGACTGTTCTGTCTTTCCCCATGGTTTTGCAGAAGGCGACCATGCTCCCCTCTAGAGGGGACTTGGCCTTTGTCTCACATTCACAATGATCAAGATTGCTTTGTAATCTGCACTTGTTTGCTTACATAGCTGATAACTGTTTTTCTCTGGGCTGGGTGTCCAGCCCTGGGCTTCATGCATGCTAGCTAATTACTCTACCAGCTGAGCTACAAACTACTTTCTTTAAAATACTGTATGTCTTTTGCTGGGCGTTGTGGCACAAACCTTTAATTCCAGCACTCAGGAGGCATATACAGGCAGATCTCTATGAGTTTGAGGCCAGTCTACAAAGAGAGTTCCAGTAGAGCCAATGCTACACAGTGAAACCCTGTCTTGGAAAAACAACAACAACAACAACAACAACAACAAACCCTACAAAAACAAAACATTGTATTTTTAAAAGATAAGTACAGTCACATATGTATAGTTGCTTTTTAAGTTTTGGGAAACTTTTGAACCTTTTAGAGCATGCATTTCTCACAAAAGAACATTACCATACCTAGAAGCACCTTAAGAAATGCTCAACATCATTAGTCATTAGGGAAATGCAAATCAAAACAACCCTGAGATTTCACCTCATACCAGTCAGAATGGATAAGGTTAAAAACTCAGGAGACAGCAGGTACTGGTAAGGATGTGGAGAAAGAGGAACACTCCTCCACTGCTGGTGGGGTTGTAAGATGGTACAACCACTTTGGAAATCAGTCTAGCGGTTTCTCAGAAAACTGAACATGACACTTCCGGAGGACCCTGCTATACCTCTCCTGGGCATATACCCAAAGGATTCCCTGGCATGCAATAAAGACACATGCTCCACTATGTTCATAGCAGCCTTATTTATAATAGCCAGAAGCTGGAAAGAACCCAGATGTCCCTCAATGGAGTAATGGGTACAGAGAATGTGGTATATTTACACAATGGAATACTGCTCAGCAATTAAAAACAATGAATTTATAAAATTTTTAGGCAAATGGTTGGATCTGGAAAATATCATCCTAAGTGAGGTAACCCAATCACAAAAGAATACACATGGAATGTAATCTCTGATAAGTGGATATTAATTAGCCCAGAAGCTCTGAATACCCAAGGCACAATTAGCATAACAAATGACTCCCATGAAGAAGTATGGAGAGGGTCCTGATCCTGGAAAGGATTGATCTAGCATTGGAGGGGAATATAAGGACAGAGAAAAAGGAGAGAGGAGATTGGAGAATAGGTGGAGAGAAGAAGGTTTATGGGACATATGGGGAGGGTGAAACTGTGAAAGGGGAAATCATTTGGAATGTAAACAAAGAATATAGAAAATAAAAATATGTAATAAAAAAGAACACTACCATAAATTGAGAATTTTATACTAAATCTCATAATCCCAAGATTGAGGTTCTCTTAAAAAACACCTCCAACATAACAATGGTAACCTGTAGCTGGTTAAGCCTCAAAGTTTAAAAAGTACTTTTCTAAGCAGAGATGGGAAGATGGGAAGTTCAAGGCTTTTCTTGACTATATAGAAAATTCTAGTTCAAACTATTCTATGTGAGATCCTGTCTCAAAAAGTCCAGCAACAGTAAAAAGGATTATCTTATCAATGAGTCATTTGTTCTTCATATTCCTGTCATGCCACACAGGTCGTGGTGACTCAAGGTATATAAAGGACAAAAGATGTAGGTGAAGACTCTGGATCCTGAGATTGTGTCCTTAGAGTTTGAAGTCACAGTGGTTACTTAACCTGCTTTTCTCTAAGAGTCACAGGATCTGGCCAAGACTTGGTGCCTATACCTACACAGTCGTGGGCATTTTGGGTAAGTGACTAGGTCACTTGGCTATCCATGTGATCCTTAGTCTCATAGTTCATTTAGGATTCTCCCCGGTCTCTTCCTCTCTGAGAGCAAGTACTAGCACAAGACTAGAGACTGCAGGCTAGCCTCTGCTCAGGTGTGCCAGAGGTCTGCCTGACTCTGCTTTTCCAAAGGTGGAGGCTGCCATTTGCCCCGGCAACTATTCTGAACTGTTGTTTTTGAAGTTCATTTATAAACAGCACCACAGTTCAAATGTTGCAAAAATGATCTCCAAATATATTTGTAGGGAACGAATCCACTGGGCAGAACCAACCACAAGATGTTGAAAGCTAGTTCTGCAACCTTTAACCCTTCATCTGCTTTGGGACAGAAAGAGATTAAAGGTGAAGAGGCCAAGGCTAGATGGAAAGTGCAGTCTGAAATCTCGGGGAGTTGTCACTGTGTTGTTAATATTACCCATGGTGAAGGGGAAAGGAGGAGCACCTCAGGACAGCCTCGTGGAGACCTTAACATAGGCCCACACAGTTGGAGGACAGCTAATTGACAGGTTCAGCACTTGACTCTGAACAGTCAGACAGGAGCTATGCCTGTGTAGTGCAGGATTGTGCTCAAGAAAGTGGCTGCCTGGCGATCAAGAGGCAGAGAGGCATGCTTCAGGCCTACGGCATCCTAGGAGCAGGGAATGAGCTAGTTCTGACAGACTCAGATTCTACTTCTGTCTAGCGAGGACAATAAAGAGGTTTCTGAAGAAAAAGGCTCATGGAAGTCTTCTTCACCATCAGTTCAAACGCATTAATTTTCTAACTTCCCCAAGAATGGCGGATGGAAGTCCACAGAAGTAATGCATCTCTCAGGAACCCATTACAGACCTCATGAAAGGGAGGGTGGACTTTATAAATGAAGTAAACAAGACAGCGCTGTTGACACCTGTCAGTAAGAACTTTCCGGTCTCCTCCTTTCTGGAGGTGTCTTCACTAATTACCAGGAGAAAGGAGGAAGAAATGGCAAGGAAAGATCTAGATTAGAATGGAGAGATGGCCCCTCCCCCCCTGCAGGTAAACTACTCCCAAGGACCCAAGAAATCCACACCTATAATCCCAGCCTGGGGTTGGATGTGGAGGCCGCACTGAGTGGATCCTTGGAGCTCACCTGCCTGCTGGTATAGACAAAATGTCAGGCTCCACAGTCCGTGAGAGGCCTTGTTTCAAAAAACAAGGTGGACAATCAATGGAGGTAGACATTTTGAGGCCATATTGTAGCTTCTGCCTGTTCCCTCTGTTCATCTGCATACGTAGATGCTTGAGAGGGAGATGAGAGGGAGGGAAAGATGAGGGGAAGGGAGGGGTGGGGGAGAGATTACTTTAGAAACTAGACATTGTGGCTCATGTCTGTAATCCTACCACTCCAGAAACTAAGGTAGGAGGATTGCTCTGGGTGGTAGGCCCTCCTGGGTTACACAGCAAACGCCAGCTCAGATAGAGCTCCAGATCACGACATAACCAGCCCAAGGCCCTAAATCTCTGAGGTCACTCTGGAAGTCCTCCTGTCAGACTCTTTGGAAGGGGTTCTGAGTTTTTTTTAAAACCTAGCCTTATCAATTAACATTGTAGTAGTCTAGCCAGAGAGAGATAGCCAGCCCAGAGCTTTTCTTTCTCTGTAGGCCCAACAGGAACCAGACAAGGATGGCTCTACATCCCCTGGAGAACTCTTAGCCTCACGGAACAGGCACAGAATGAAGGAAGTGGTTTTCAGTTGTTTTTCATGGGTCCTGTGTCTACAAATAAATTTTCTTTGCTCTGAATGGGTGGATTTGAAGAAGTGTTCCTTAACTGCAAAAGCACGAAGACATCACAGCTCTGTGGTGTCAATGGTTTCTTTAGATACCAGTGCCAGTTATTAGGAGGGGGAAGTGAAGAAGGAAGGTTAAGGTTCTTACCCCTCTTCGCTGCTGTGTCTGCAGTCACTCAGATCCCAAGGCAAGAAATTGGAAGAAAGAAAACGCTGCTTTCACAAGGTTATCGCAAACTTTGACCGAACCACCCCCATCTGATAAAGCTCACATTTAGATTATGAGCAGAGAAGAGGAAATAAAGAAAACAAGTGGAGGAGGTGGCAAAAGAGAAGTTAAGGAACAGAAAAAGAAAGAGGAAGTGGGGGAGGGGAGGCTACTGTGGGCACAGAGCAGCCTTCCTGGCCATCCAGAAAGAGAAACCCCTGGGGCCACAGAGTAGAACTCAGCATGGGTGGCCTCTGCATTGGCAGTTCTTAAAGGCAGGAGGACCAAACTCCTAGCTCTGTGCCTGACTGTCCAGGACTGCGCCAGGCTTACGTGTAGCTCGGACTGGGACTCGGGTGGGGCATGCTCTCACAGTATGGATTCATTTCTCCCAAGGTATTCCATGTGCACTCACATATGTACGCGCATGTGTGTTAGCCGGGTGTCCCCTTCACGTCTCCCCTCATGGTTCACCAAATCTGGATTCACCAATTAGCCTCGATTAGATGCTCAGCAAGCCCCAGGGGTCCTCCTGTTTCTAAACCCCCAGCACTGGGGTCATGGTTGCATGCCATTGTGTACCATGGGTGCTGGGATCCAAACCCAGGTCCTCGTGCTTGTGCCGAAAGCTTTACCTACCAAGCCATTTCTCCATCCCTAAAATAGTCTTTTTGTTGTGTGTGTGTGTCTGTGTGTGTGTTTGGAGGCAAGATTTCAATGTGTAGCTCTGGCTTACCTATAACTCACTTTTTTTTTTAACAAACAACACAACAACACAATAAGGGGCCACGTAGTCCAAGTTGGTTTCAAACTTCCTGTCTAGATGATAGCTTCTGTTTCTGATCCTCCCGTCTCTACCTCCTGAGTGCGTAGGTTACAGGGCTATGTCAGCATATCTGTTTTGTGAAGGGCTAGGGATAGAAGCTAGGGCTTCATGAATTCTATGTGAGTACTCTTGATTTCCATTCCCAGTCCTAGAAATAACACTTTGATAATAGAAATAAAGGGAAATTAAATGAACACCAAAGTCTTTTGAGCGTGCATATGAAGTGACTCTAATTTCAACATATCTTGCCAGGAGACAAGACCAGCTCCAGTGAAAAATCTACTTGTGGGCTGCTTAAGCAAACTGAGAAACTCTGTTGAGAATGATCGCTCATGCCTGTAATCCTGGCACTTTTGGAGACTGAGGCAGGAGGATTGTTATATCTAAGCTAGGGGCTACTTAGCAAGACCTTGTTTCAAAAAAAAAAAAAAAAAAAACCAAAACCAAAAACCCAAACAAACAAACCAAAAAAATAGGAACCTCCCAATTGAGACTTTTTGAGGGCCAACATTTCTCAAAGTATATTTTATGGTCTACTGGGCTCATCAAAAGCCTTTAACAGATAAAGCTGGGTTAAACGCTAACGACTTTGTGGAGAGTCACAAAGTATGATGTGTTCAAGCCTCTGAGAATTCCTCCAGTAAAACAAAGACATTTATTGTTTTTATTATTGTCTCAGTGTTAACTAAGTATCTGGTCCGTTAAAAAAATACATGCATCCCCCCACCCCCATTTGTGTGTATGTGCAAATCATGAGGCAACTTTGTGGAATCAATTCTTTTCCTCACCTCTACATGGACACCAAAATTGAAGTCACTTGTCAAGATTTTCTGATAAGTAACTTTACACCCTGAACCATCTCTCTCTCCTTTTCAATGGTCTATTTTTACATGCAACTTTTTATTTTTATTTTTTTAGCCCTTATGCCTCAGGGTTAGTATTGGAGGGAGTATAAAAAAACACCCTTCTGTATTATGTTAGACCATTGTCCTGACCTGACGTTACCATTCCCTTACCACCCAAACCCCACTTGATGTTTATCCCATACTGATTTTTTTCCCTAGTAAACAAAAGCATAGTTGCTGTACAGTAAAACCAAGCAAATTTACATAAACATACAGAACTCTAGGGCACATTTCCTGGTAAAGCTTCCTTACATTTGGCCATCTAGTTTTTCCTGTATGTACACCCATCCAACAAGTGAGTTTTCTCTGAGAAATGCCTGCAGCATCAACAGCAGCCAATCAGAACCTCTAAGTAATGTGACTTACTCAGTTGCTAGACTGAGCTGATTTCATTCAAGCCTCAAAGCAAAGAAATATAATGTTACAATTAATTTGAGTTAATGCATACATGAAGTAGATACAATTGCCTTTGGAAGTTTGTCTTGCTGATTCTAAACACCCGTGAGTACAGGCATTGTATATAGATGAGATATATAAACAATTCATTAAATGCTGTTAGTCTGTTTCTTCAGCATGTGTTGTTTTTCTTTATTAACATGCATTAATGAGCTTGATCATGACATCTTCATACATGTATATAACACACATGCACACATTGCTTTATACTCAGAGTCCATGAATCTAAGGATTAATTTGTATTATATAATATATAATTTATATTATATAAGACCCTTGGGAACCACAGATAGAGATGATAAATTGTGAAGAGAATGTGTATGTAGCTCAGTTGGTTGAGTACTTGTCTGCATAGCATGCAACTCTGGCTTCAGTGCTAGCACTGTAGGAAGTGGTGTTGAATGCCTATAATCCAAACACTGGTACGGTAGCAGTAAGAAGGTCATGAGTTCCAGGTCATCCTCAGCTACAAATTATGTTTGAGGTCAGACTTATAATATATGAGACTCAGTCTTGGAATATTTTTTTCTAAAAATAAGAAAATGATAAAGCATGACAAATCTGTTAGTCTTTAAGGAATCATTTTTACTCCTAGTTAAAGATGTCTAGAGAATCACAGCCATGAATTTCACTTTACAAATGACAAGTTTTATGCTAATGATCTCATTTAACTCTCTGCACACAATCTGAGCACTGAAGAATGTCTCATAACATAATTTCCAGATTTGCCTCTCTCTCCTCCTCCTCTTTTCTCAGGTGTTAGAAACCTACTATTAACTAACCTATGCACAGATGGCATTTATGTACGGACACTTCAAGCATGAACACTTTGTTTTTACTTTATAGACTTCCAGGAAGCACTGAGAACTGAGATCCAGAAAGAGCAGAGATGTCACTGGATCTTGAATGCTGACAGCTGAGAATGGGAGGGTTGTCTGCATTCTTGTCTTCCTTCTGCTCTTCTTTCTGTGTTGGCCAAGTCCCTCACTGGCTTGGTCTAAGTACTGGAAAGGCATGCTCACCAGAAATACATGTTTACGTGGAACTACTAAGCTCTTTGAGAGCATATTTCGATTCAGACTTCCTGCCAAGGCTGGGAGCCATGAAGAAGAGGTATGGTCTAGTTCAGTGATGGCCTGCATCTGTCTCCACAGGTGCCGTCGATCAGGGCCTCCACATGTGGATGGGAAGTGTGCTCCTGTAGTTAAGGTGCAGCCTGGGAGAGTAACAAATTGAATATTGGACATGTGCTAGGTGGATACTTATGCTGATGTGTGCTCCACAGAGTGCCTCAGGAGCTACATGTTCTGTGTCTATTATATCAGTCTATCAAAGGAGTCCTCGAGACCACCATGGATGACTTTATATCACAGCCATGAATTTCACTCATGGATGCCTCCCACGGTGTCTCTGTGTGCAGATGTCACAACCACTCTCCCTGGAGGAAGGGAGCATGAGAGACGATGTGGGGAAGAAAAGCCACAGTTCAAGGAATTGAAAAGGAGTTGGTGCCTTCCAGGCAAGTGTGCAGGCCATTCATAGTGAGATGAGGATCATTATGAGTGGAAACCCTGAGAGTGTTTGTCTTCAAGGTAGCTCAATCTTCTTTAGTTCAATCTAAAAAAAAAAAAAATATATGAAAGCCCTGCTGTATTCAGGCCTGAGGCACATACACACAGCAGGCATATTCTCCTCACCTCCTGTGTTAAAGGTGAGACTGCTGAGGGACAATGAGGAAACAGCTCATGACCACAGAAAGGGGTGTCAGTCAAGACTGTTTCCTTATGTAACAGTGTGCAGTGAGATAAAGGCTCAGGGTTTGTGTTAGACTTTAAACTCCAACGGACGAAGCTGTTGCCTCCCACGGTGTCTCTGTGTGCAGATGTCACAACCACTCTCCCTGGAGGAAGGGAGCATGAGAGATGATGTGGGGAAGAAAAGCCACAGTTCAGGGAATTGAAAAGGAGTTGGTGCCTTCCAGGCAAGTGTGCAGGCCAGAAAAGGCCCCGGCAGAACATGCTGTGTTTGGTTTGTTAGGAGCCTGGTGACTTATGCCATTTGAATTTTCTCATTTCTTGTTACTTCTCATGCTACTGTTCAACTGTGTTAAGGGAACTTTCTCTCACCCATATCCTCAAACCTTCTGCTTTCACAGTAAGAGCCCAATAGTCATGTCTGGTTTTGGTAATGAGTCTAGACTAACAGTGAGATGGGTAAGGGAAAGAGAAAACCCTCCCTCCTCGCTTTGTGGTTAATAGTGTCAGAGGCTGTAGGAGACTGGCAGGTGTTTAGAAACCATCATGAGTCATTCTGCATCTCAACGCGACTGGGCTATGGGGCTGGATATTCAGTCAAGCATTATTTTAGATGTTTCTGTGTCTTTGGGTGATGTATTTTAGATGTTTGTTAATCTTTGGGTGAGATTAACATAGAAACCAGTATGTCCTTAATACAACGAGATTACTTTTTATGACTTTGGTAGGTTCCATCTAGCCGGTTGAAGGTATTACTAAAGACTGATGCTGATCCAAGAGGTTTAGATTTAGTAAGCGTCCATAATTACATGCAATAGTTCCTTAGGATATACTTCTCCAACTCTCGCCGTTAGGAGGTTCTGTTGGCTAATATGGAAGCTCTTTCTGCACTCAACCATAATGTAGAGATTGCCCCAGCAAGAGTTCTGAAATCAGGAGACGATTACTATACATAGCTGTATACAAGAAAGATACAACAACAAATTCAAATACCCAAATATCAGTGGCTATTTATTATTCAGTCCCTTTCCCTTGTTTTAAAACAGGGTCTCAAGTTGCCTGGTTTTCTTTGACATTTTGATATAGCTTAGGATGACCCTGACCTTCCTATTGTCTTGCATCTGCTTCCCAGCAACAGGTATGTGCCACCACAATCCCTTTACTCAGTGCGGTGGGGGTGGGAGGTGGGGGTGGGGGTAGGGGATTGACCCTAGGTCTTTGTGCTCGTTAAGCAAGTACTCCGCCAATTGCCATACATCCATGATCCCTCACCATCAGCTTTTGACACAGAATTTTTGGCAGGGCACCTGTTGGCTTGGTACAGAATGTGTCTGTCCCCTGAGCCAACATCTTAAAATGGCAGACAATAATAAACCCAGCTGAGTTGGAGACAGTCCTCCTGGCAACCACATATCTACTTTTTGCCTGGAACACCAACTCTTAGGCAAGGACTATTTGCCTCTGTGCTAACTCAGGACCAGGACCAAGTCCTAGAGGACACCCTGTACCTACGATGATTCTGAGAATGGGCTCTGACAGTGTAAGTGACAGAACTTGGCTTGATACCCAGTGTTTTCTCAATTGCAGATCTTCACAAAGCTTGTGTTAATTGTTCTCCTACAACAGATAAGCCTAAGGTGTCCTGTTTAAGGAAATGTTCCTCTTTGAAAAACTGTGTGTGCTATAAACCCCTCCCTCGGGGAAGGGGGAGGAGTGTGCCCAGCTCCAAGACGTGGCCGGACGGCATTGTACAGCCTGGGAACGCTCATCAGCCCCACCTCGAAGGATCCAAGTTCATCAGCGGTGAAGAGTGCTTTCCTTCTGGTCACTCATTCACCAGGGGATGCTGGGCACCATCCTGTGAACTTGGTCTTGTGAAATCAGACAACCTCATTGCCCTTTACAGCTTGGTAAATGATATACTCCAACTGTGAAGGCTAAAGTTATATTTTAAGTTTTAATTACTGTGCTTAAGAGATTTATAAAAAAAAAAAAAAAAAAAAAAAAAAGGTCTCTGACCTGAAAGTCCTACTTGTCAATGGACAGATACCTTCCTGGAATTCTGGGTGCTACTATTCATGCAAGATAACAAGCCATGAAAGTGTTTTCAGTTTTGTAAGCAAGGTTGGTTGCTCCAACTTCCCAGGATGTGCTTAAACACTTGTACCAGGAAGTACACGGGCAGGATGTATGCTTACCCCCAAGGCAGCAAGTACACAGCCTTGTAGGTTGTGCCTTTATAATCACCAGATTAACATAGTTTGAGGCTATTTTCTGGGAATCCCAAGTACAGATCTGGCCAATGTCCATAGTCTTGGCCAGCATTTAATAAAGCCTACTTCAATTTTGGCTCAAAAATTGGGATAATGGTCCATTCTCACCCAGTAAGATCAACAGTAGGCCTTATAAAGTTAATCCAGACCTAGGCTTCCAAGCTGATACCCTGGGTGATGAGCAGAGATGTCTAGTTGTCTAGTTGTGGGTAGGACAAAAGCCTACAGAGGTTTCTACACCATGCTCAGAATCTTTGGAGAGGCCTGTATATGCTGCCTCAATAGCTTAAATGTTGGGGCTGGGCATGGTGGAGTGCTTGGCATCTGTCTCTGCACCACATAAGTAAGGAACAGTAGTACATTCTTATGAGCCTCTAATTTTGGAGGTAGAGGCAGGCAAATCAGCTGTTCTCAGCTATGTAATTAGAGGGGTCATCTTGGCCTAGGTAAGACCTTATCTCAATAAACTAAAAAATGAGGCAAATAACAACAAAAGCCAATTCAGATGCTATAAACATGGGAAAAGCAGACTTCGGAGAGATTTCTAGAATGTTCTCCAGTTTGGTTTATTCTCCAGCGTTTTATTGTTTTTTTTGTTTGTTTGTTTGTTTAACTTTCCAATTAATGAAACTATTTTATGTTGACAGCTAAAGTGGTTGGCTCTAGTTATTTCTTTTTTCTTTAGGGTTGTTGGGCTTTGATCTTCCTCCTAGGGGTTTCCTCCTGGGGTAGTGTCTCACAGTGGGCAGTAGCACCAGACCCTCAGTCTGTGGTCAGCCTGGGATCATAAATGCAGACAACCAATATTCTCCAGCACTGTTGCTTAGCTGGTTTGTCTAGTAGGTGGTGGGCGTTGAGTGATATTTTCATCTAGTGATGGGCCTATCAGGACCGGATCTCATTGTCATTGAGTAGCATCATTAATTGTTTTGAAAGTACTTTTTTTTTTTTTTTGGATTTGGTTTTGTCGAGACAGGACAGGGTTTCTCTGTAGAGCCCTGGCTGTCCTGGAGCTCACTCTATAGACCAAGCTATCCTCGAACTCAGAAATTCGCCTGCCTCTGCCTCCCAGAGTGATGTGATTACAGGCATGTGCCACCATTGCCCAGCAAACAATAATTATCTAGAAGGGTAATGGTAAAGGTTTGTTTGTTGTTGTTGTTGTTGTTGTTGTTGTTTGTTGTTGTTGTTTTTGGATTTGGTTTTTTTGAGTCAGAGTTTCTCTGAATAGTCCTGGCTGTCCTGGAACTCACTCTGTAGACCAGGCTGGGCTCGAACTCAGAAATCCACCTGCCTCTGCCTCCCAAGGGCTGGGATTAAAGGCGTGCGCCACCACTGCCTGGCTTGAAAATACTATTAAGTATGGATTTCTGAAAACTCAATCTGTGTCAAATTTGTTTACATATCTGACCAAGCTCAGTCAGTCAACTGGTTCTCCAGTGCAGGATCGAAGATTAAAAAGAGACAATTAATAAAAACTGCATCATGACCCCGGTCAATTCTGAGACTGAAGGGCGGGTTTAATAATTTCCAATCCGCTTTTAAACCAATTTAATCACATGCTGGTATTAAGATCTATAGTAGTACAATGAGGAACAAGCAAGACAGTAAACACAAAATTGTCAAGGCAATAATGAAAGGCCTGTGACTGTTGTTTCCAAGGGCTTGGCAGAATAACCAAAATACCTGTGCCCACTTCCTTGTCCAAGCCCAAAGTCTTGCCTGAAGCCTTCTTCTTTTGTTCCACAGAGATTAAAATTCCTGCCCTTAACCTACTTCCCTATTATACCCTAATGTCAGATTCCTGCTAGAAGCTTTTGTCCTTGGTCAGTATCAAACTCTTAGCCAAAGTCAGACTCCTTCCAGGTGGCACAGCACCCCAATAAAGTTCTCTACACATATGATGCCTGTTTAAATCTTAACACATGTCGCATTCAGTGGTCTAATTCTCCGAGGATCAGCAAAAAAGCAATGATGTTACATAGCTGCAATACCAGAATCCCTCTGGTGTGTGTGTGTGTGTGTTTATGTGTGTGTATGTGTGTGTGTGTGTGTACTTATGCAGAGCTCAGAGAAGAGGTGTGTCTTTCTCTAATGGTTTCAGTTCCTTGAGACAGTGTCTATCACTGAACCAGAAGATTACCTTTTAGATGGGGTTGCCCAGCCAGTGAGAACTCTCAGAATGTGCCTGTTTCTACCGTGCAAAGCTGAGGTTATTATACAAGAGAGCAGCCATGCTTGACTTTTTATTTGCCTGCTGGAGATTTGAACTCAGGTTTTCGTGATTGCAGCACAGGAACTCTTACCCACTGATCCTCCTCCCCAGCCTCTGAGAGTCATTATTTAAAATTAGGAGTACCTGCTATCCCTGCTTACGTGTCAGAATCCAGAATCCTGACGTCTGAAAGGCAGTGTGTGTGTGTGTGGGGGGGGGGGGGGGGGGTTCCCCGGTTTACTGTGAAGGTGAGATGCCACCACAGCAGTTTCACCAGTGGAAAGTAGGAGTGGGTGGAGGGTCCACTTTTCTTCCTTGGAAAGATTCTGCAGCTCAGTATGGAAATCAAGAATGCAGGAAATAAGAATAACTAAATTTTGAGTCATCTTTGGTAAGCACTGTGTCAAATTTTAAATGGCAAGAAGCTAGCTGGGGAAGAACATGGTATTTTTAGAAGCTGAAATTTATTTTAACCAAACAAGCAAAGAGCATGTGTTACATTTCCACTGCTGCTAGGATCTTTCAGATGACTCCAACTGTGTTTTAAGAAAGAAACTGTTTAATGAAGCTTACTATTTTGTAGGATAACTAAAAAGGTTAATAAGGGGGGGAAAGGGAAGGCTGTTCCTTCCACTACAAACTGCAAAGTTGTTTTATTTTGTTTATCATTTCTTTATTCGGTGTGTGTTTGGGGCAGCAGGGGGTGGGGAGGCTCTTGTTAGCTGCAGCACCTGAGCAGAGGTCAAGGGTCCTCTGCTCTCTGTTTCTGCCATGTGGGTTCTAGGTATTAGAAAGCCCTGCTGTACAATGAATCATCTGGCCGGCTTTGCTCTGATGTTCTCAAATATTACCCAAACCCTTTAGTCAAGTAGTAATGAGAAAATAAGTTTCATTTATTATTTATTTAGAACGGAATCACCAGAAATTGCTATAGTTAATGCCGAATAGACTCAAATCTTTCCAGCTAGACATTTAAATAGATGCACTGTATAAAAAATGGCATTATCATACAAATGTCACAGTTGATTGAATACTTGCCCTGCATGCACAAAGGCATGCACATTTGATCTTCAGCACCACATATACCACACGTGGTGGTGCACGCCTGAAATCCTAGCACTCTGAAGGTGGATACAGGAAGATCAGAAGTTCGGTCTTTTTTTTTTTTTTTTTTTTTTTTTGCATGGCAGCACTAAGGTTTACTGGAGCATCCTAATACCGACGCTGGGGCTTGCCCATGGTGCTCTTGGTCCCGTGGTGCTCTTGGTGTATACAATGCCCAGACGTTTTGCCAGTTTTTCTTGAGCAAGGACACCAAGAAATTGACAGCCAGATGGATGCTGTAGACCAGTGCATCATCGGTCATCTTCACGTGGCCGACAGCAACGGCCAGACACAGCACCTTCTTCATCTGGATGTTGATTGTAGATTCCACCTCATCCACTTTGGCCACCATGTTTTCATTGTGTGTCAGCAGGGAGGGGAACTTGCCAGCCTTGCTTAGGCCTGGCCCCAGGAAACGTGGGATCTGCTTGATCAGAGACTCAGAGGCCAGAAAGGCATCATCCTTCTCGGCTAGCTTCTTGACCAACTTCTTGTTCTTATTAAGCTTCTTTGGAGCCTCAATGTTCATCACGTGGGGGATACCCACGGCCTTGGCTTCATCACGGTGTTTCTGGTCCCCCAGGATGCACACCAAGAGCTTGGGGCGAGGGGTGGACTTAAGCCTGACGGTGCCCGAGAAGCGTTTGCCCTTCTGGGGGGTCGTTGTTCTTCAGGCTGTCCTGCTGTTCCACAGTCTCCAGAAACTTGCTGCGCTTGTGCTGGTTCGCATGCAGAGCTCCCCGCGCTGCCTTGTACAGGGTGTTGCGTGAGACTTTGTTGCTCGTGGCTGCGGCTGCCGCAGAAACCGGAAAAGAATCAAGTTCAGTCATTTTTCACTACATAAGGCTTCAGGAGAAGCTATCTCAAAATGAGGAAAAATACCAAGATAACAAAACCAATAACAAAAAAACCACTGAATTTAAAGAAAAATCAAATGAAATGCATTTAAAGAAAAATCAAAAGAACTGAGTTTCAAAAGTTCCTTTTGTCTTTGACTCAGGTATGTGCTAATTACACTGACTTGATCATTAGCAACTGTCTGGAGCTGTCAAAATATCTCACCATCCCTATAAATTTATATGAGTATACATGAGGCAGTAAAGCAGTTTCTCCATTAGAAGCGCTTTCTACAGAAGCCCTTCGATGTATGAAAGGCTGTGACAAACAGATATTTTCCTCAGTTTTAGATAGCAGAGAATGGGGCACTGTCACACACCCCCTTTGTGCCCCTCCCCCATGTGCTGTGAGCGGTGTTCGTGCATTACCTTCAACACGCTGTGTGACAACTGTCTGGGATCTGGCTTAATTCGGATTCTGCTTTTGGAGTCTGCTTCCTGCGATGGATCAGACTGTCTCACTGCTTTGGGCTTTGGGAGTCGTCACCCCTAGAGCCAGAGCAAAGGCAGAAAGAGGAAGGGGCTGCAATGCCACAGTCCCCTGCCAGGGCATGCTTACCTGGCCTGAAGACTTTCCCGGAGGCACCACCTTTCAGAGTTCTATCCCTTCCCGGTATATCCTTGAAGGGAACCGAGCCTCATCAAAAAGAGCTCTGGGGGACATTTAAGATACAAACTATCACATTCTCTCTTTTCTTTCTTTCTCTTCCTTAGGATTTCACCTATCTCAGACTTGCCTCAAACTCTCCATGTAGTTGAGGGTGACCTTGAACTTCTGGTCCTCCTGTCTTTACCTTCCAAATCTGGGACTGCAGAGAATACGGCCATTCCGGATTTATGAAATGCTGGAGCCAGAACTCAAACTCAGGGCTCCGTGCTTGCCTCGGTGACTGTAATTTCTACCGTGTTAGTATAATTTCCCTGCGCCACAAGCTTTCTGCCCGGCTTCAGCTCAGCTTCTTTCGTCTTTCCTATGTTTTCTTTCTCATCCGTTTAGGCGTCACTGTCCTATTTTTCCCAGGAGGTCACATGGCCCGAATTCTCTTGATTTTCTTTACTTTGAAAAGATCTGCGGTTGTCATACTAGAATGATGTCCTTAGTAAATGCTCCAGACTCACAGTTTCTTTTCATTAAAATTTGTGGATGTTTCTCCAGGGTTCAACTACTGTATGTTACTGTGGAGACCCATGAGGTCAGTTGGATTTTTTCCTTTACCCACTCCCTCCCTCCCTCCTTCTCTCCCTCCCTCCCTCCCTCCTTACCTCCCTTCCCTTCCGCCTTTCTTTCTTTCTTTCTTTCTTTCTTTCTTTCTTTCTTTCTTTCTTTCTTTCTTTCTTTCTTTTTCTTTCTTTCATCTTTTAGGTATGTGAATCTGGATTCTCCAGAGAAATGGAACCGTGTGTGTGTGTGTGTGTGTGTGCACACGCGGGGGCACACACACACACACACACACATTTTGCCATTAAGGATATGTACATAGGGTGGAAGGCAAGAACTGTTCCCTGATTTCTATATAGATACAACATTAATAAATAAGAATGTTTTTTTTTGTTTCTGTTTTTGTTTTTTAAGTTTAAAAACCACACTGCTTAAAAATATCCATGCACACTATGGTGCTTGGTGCATTTCTTTCCTTGTACTACAACTGATTTCAGGTTATCAGGCTTGGCAGAAAGTGTCTTTACCCACAGGGCCATCTTGTTAGCTCTGCTTTGCTGTTGTAAAAAGTTAACTCAGTTGGTTTGTGTGACTCTGGAGGTTGGGAGCTTCTGACCCTGGAAAGCCAAGATGTTCCAAGACCACCTGGGGCTGATACCTTTGGAGCTGGAGACTCACTCACACGGCAATGGTTTCGCTTCAAGGCAACCAGGCTTGAGAGCAGTCTTAGTAACTTGTTTTTGTAGTGCTAGGTATTTTTCCCAGGGCCTGTGTAGTTAGGCAAGTGTTCTATCAGCTGGACCGCACCCATGCCTGCTTCACTTTGGGAGGGTTGTGACAAAATCCCGGACAGACTCAGGCCAAGGGAAGGAAAGTTTATTCTGGCTCATGGTTTCAGAGGGCATCAGTTCATCATGGGAGGAAGATGACGGTGGCAGTGGGAGTGCAAGAGAGCTTCCTCACGCTGTGGTGGACCAGGAAGCAGAGCTGGAACAGTGGCTGGGCTCTAACCTTCAAAGGCTACTTACTTCTGCCAGTCAGGCCTCATTGCCTAAAAATTCCACAGCTTCCCAAAACAGCACATCAGCTGGGAAGGAATCATTCAAACATGAGCCTGTCAGGACATTTCAGATTCACACCATGGTAAGACTCAATGAGAAGAGGCGCTCAGTTTGTCTCTGAGGCCTGGAGAAGACCAAAACTCAAGGCCTGAGAATACTCTTGAATTCAGCTCTCCTCTCCTCTCCCCTCCCCTCCCCTTCCCTCCTCTCCCCTCCTCTCCTCTCCCTTCCCTTTCCCCTCCCTCCCTTCCTCTTTTCCTTCCTTCCATCCTTGACTCGGGGTCTCATGTAACCTCTGTTATATAGGCAGAGATGACCATCAGCTGCCCCCTGCTGAACCTCTTGAGTACAGAGGTTGAAGATGGCACCATGCCAGGCTTATGCAGTGCTAGAAGTACAGGGCTCCATGCATGCACTAGGCAAGCACTCTCCCCAATGAGCAGTCTAGTGCTAAATTAATACTTTGACTTTCAAAATTTTATACTCTGGTCTGATGAGATGGCTTCAATCTCTGAAATATGCATGGTAGAAGGAGAGAATCTAGTCCCCTAAATTGTCCTCTGGCCTCGACACAACCCTGTGGTACACATGCCTCACCCTAATAACTGAATAGTTGTCCTTTTTTTTTTTTTTTACACTTTCAATTTCTGCAGTGTCCACTTTCCCTTGCCTCCTGTGCCCAATGACTGGTTTTGCACAGACGGAGACTGTCTAAACCATACTAATCCATTTGACTCTTATGCCATACTAAGTTCACATTCTCACTAATTCATGTTGTTTCAAACAAGCTCAAATTATTTCCTTCTGGGCTTCAAGTTGGTTTTGGTCCTAAATCTTTTTCTTCCTTCCTCCTTTTGTCTTCTCATCCCTTCCTTCTTTCCTCTTTCTTTCTCTTCTCCCCTCTACCCTTAATTATTCTTTTCTCTCCAAAACTTCCTCTGATCTCCCCTCTCCCCATTCCTTCATCTCCTCTCTCCTTGCCAGCCTGTCTTCCTCCCTTTCATTTTTCCTCTTCACAGAGTAGACATCAACTCCTCTTGACTCCATGTGATTTCTGACCAAGGACTGAAACCTCAGACCTGTTTACTTTGTGTCGTGAACAGTTTCTATGGCTCTGGGGCCCTGCACCTTGATTACAGACAGCTGGATGAAGCCAGCTTCCCAGTTTGTGGGAAGCCTCTTTCTTTCCTGATGGTTGGTGTTTTAAGTGGGACATCAACACCCTTTCTCTCCTTGTTCCGTTGACTTTTGTGAATCAATGCCTAAGGACATTCTTAAATCTATATTCTGCTCAACTGTTATGTATTTGAGGTTATTCTTTATTTCATCGCCTTTCTTGTTTTCAGAAGTCGTAAGCCAGGCTTTGGAATGATAAGCAAGGGAACTAAAGAAATGGATTCGCATAAGTCAGAGTTTTAAGTCTCCTTCCTTCCTTCCTTCCTTCCTTCCCACCTTCCTTCCTTCCTTCCTTCCTTCCTTCCTTCCTTCCTTCCTTCCTTCCTTCCCACCTTCCTTCCTTCCTTCCTTCCTTCCTTCCTTCCTTCCTTCCTTCCTTCCTTCCTTCCTTCCTTCCTTCCTTCCCGCCTTCCTTCCTTCCTTCCCGCCTGCCTCTTTCCTGCCCTCTCTCCCTCCCTCTGTATATTTTTTTCCTGATCATATGTAGCCCAGGGTGGGCTTGAACTTTTTATGTATCTGAAGTTGGCTGAATCTCCTCTCTCCACCTCCCAAGTACTATGATTACATGCCTGTGCCTCTGTGCCAGGTTTATACAACATTGGGAATCAAATCCAGGCCTTCATGACTGCTGAGCAAGCACAGATCAACTGAGCTACAGCCCCGGTCACAGTGTTTATGACTCACTTACACATGTATGCCTCATGTGTGTGTGTATGTGTATGTATGTGTGTTATATGCATATACATGCTTGTGTCCTGTGCTTATACATGTGGGCAAGAAGTCAACATAGGACAGCCTGTATCCTACTCTATCAGCCTCTACTCTGCTGCCCTGAGATGGTCTCCCATTAAAGTTGGAATCTGATACTCAGCAAGCCCTAGCAATCCTCTCATCTCTGTCTCCCACAGCATTGGTCTTACAGGGGCTTGGGACCATTCCCAGCTATTTATTCAAGTGGATTCTTGGACACAAACACAAATCCTCCAGCGTGTATAACATGTGTTCTTACGGTGGAACCATCTATCCAGCCTTGTGTTTATAATTTTTAATTTAGGTGAGTTATTCTTTTTTTTTAAGTAATATTTTTATTGATTCTTCGGGAATTTCAGGGCATGCAGCCTTATCACATTCGTTTCCCAGGACTTCCAGGTCTGCCCCACCCTGGAGACCCCTCCAAGTAAAGATGAGAATTTAATAATAAAACACCCTCCCGTCAAAAAAAACAAAACAACTTAAGTCCAACCTGTGCTACCTATATACTCACCGGAGCATGGTCAAACTCTCAGTGGCCTGTGGCTTAAAGAGAACTGAGTCTGTCCCTCCCATACCCCTGCGAGGGCTACCAATTGTGGAGAGCACACCTCAGCATCCTTATCACACTTAAGAGTTCCCTTCAGTGGTTTCCTGTTTTAGGCTGCTTCTTTTGAGGTGGAGGTGGCAGGTGGGATGGAGGTGATTGGGGGAGAGGTCAGGGTTTTCACAGAAGCCTTTTATGTCTCTCTTGTCACCTATGTGTCTGCAATCATTCGATATCACTGGAAAAGCTGATATGCTGTTTTGCTCTTTATAGTTAGCTGAAACAGGAATCATAGGCCTCCGCACGGCTTCTGGCAACAGCATAGACCATAAACATGGTCCTGGCTGCAGAAGACGGAAAACCCAGACAAGGCAGCCTGGACCATGAACGTCATCGTGACCTCAGCGGGCAGCACAGGCTACTTACGTCAATATGGCCCATGGCAGCAGCTCGGCCCATGGATATCAACATGGCTCAGATCACAGATCACAGATATCCAAGTGTCCGTCGTTGGTAACACAGGACATCAACAGAGACCCTGCTGTAGTAAAAATTAAATTAAAATTAATTTGATTTAATTTAATTTGGTCTTATGACCCAGACATTGCCCTGAGTGAAGCATGAATCCAGACAAAGCCATGGCCTCAGAGAGCATCACGGGTCACATCTATATGCCACATGCTGGCACCCCACACCTCAGACATCAATGTGATTTCAGGCTGCAGCATAGCCCACGGGCATCGGAATGTCCTTTGGTGATAACACAGTCCACAGACATCAGCACACATCTGGCTGCGGTAGAACCCAGACATGGTCCTCTGCGGGAGTACGGTTGGGATATCACCATGGCACAGGCCACTCACATCAGTCTAGTCCTCACCACTGTCATGTCTCCACAGCATATACACCACTCTGTTTATTTTATCTTCTCTGTCTCTCTCACAACGCAGAGCAGCATTTGCTATCTCTTATATTCACCTAGACTTTTATATGGTCCTAGACTTCAATCACAAGTCTAGGACACGATGTTTTCTAGGTAACAGAATCTCTCAACCATCACATCTTGTAAATATCACTTTAAATAAATATCAGCGTGAGGTGGAATGTTGCTACAGAGTCTGAAACTATGTGGGCACTCAGAGAATAGAAGATCAAATGTTCAAAGACTTGGCTCTGCAATGTCCCAAACTGCACCTGTGTTAATAAAATGGTCTTTTCAACTCACCGTGAAACATTTCTAAGTTACTCTTGGGAACCATCCTCTCAAATGTGTAGCCAAGTTCTGCAATAAATATTGACTGTGTTTATTTTTAGAATTCATGCTATTTAGAAACAAATTCATCCTACTTCTCAGAAATGTATCTGGTATAGGTCTGCTTTCTTTAATCCTTAGCTATAGAATCATTTTAAATTGGTAGTAGAGATTGAAAATGAAGCCTTAGACTGAAACACATTAGCAGTCAGGAACCCACATGAAATTTACTACATTGTTCCCTTCACTGTTAGGATGAAAAGGAAAACCCGCAGGAAGGAAGGAAGGAAACCTTTTCAGAAGACTTACAATGCACCTTCAGTTGACTCCACTGTGTGTGTGGGTGCAATGCTTTTATTCTTGGTCACTAAGAAAGGGTGTGTATTTCAGACTGAACGCCATTCTGGGGATTGTCTTCATGTATCACGCACACAAAAGTAGCCTGTGCCTATTAAAGAAGGCCAACTGAATGTTCTGAGTTTGCTGTTGACTATGGGAAGAAGATAGATTAACAGTTAGGTTTGCTGAGACATACACACTGTTATTCTCTCACTCCCCCCCCCCCACCTCTTCTCCACAGGGTGTTGTGTAGTCCGTAGGCACCCAGAATTTACATGGTATCTGGGAATCTTAACTCTGACCCTCGTGCTAATCAAGCAAAGGCTTTAAAAACCGAACCCTAGTCTTAGCCAGTGGACGCAATTTTTAGCACACCGGTTTTGTACTGTTGCATTTCTCTGAGCCATGAACATGAGCTTGTCTCCTGGATTCCACATTCTTTCCTGTACCATAGCTCCATCACTGCAGTGTGGAGGATGGTGCATCCCTTTCTAGACTGACACTTCTACTGTCATTCGCCTCCTTTCCAGACTTATTTCATTTTCCAAGTGTTTCTAGAAACACTATTGGATTTTGCATATCGATTTTATATCCTGCAATCTTCTCTTTTATAATTGCTTACACCTTTTTGTAGTCTCTCTTAGGTTTCCTATTTAGAGGACCTCATAGAAAGACACATTTACTAATTTACTGATCTCCTTTGTTTAGATGTCTTTGTCTTCTACCTGGAGGCCATAACTTTCATGCTTGCCTGAGGCAGTAAGTCCTCAGCTGAGTAGCAGCGCTGCCCTCTGAAGACCTTTAGAGCCCCAGGTCTTTGCTTTCTGATCATTTGCCCTAGATGCCCCAATTTTTATTAAAAAATATTTTTAAAGTTATTTTCTGTGTGGATTGGGTGGAGAGGGAGTGTGTGTGTGTGTGTGTCTGTGTGTGTGTGTGTCTGTGTGTCTGTGTGCATGCATCAGTGAGCATGTGTTGGTCAGAAGACAGCTTGTGGGAGTCTGTTCTTCTCTTCACCAAGTGGACCGATTCTTCAATAACTGAACTCAGATCACCAGGCTTGATGGACAAACCTATACCAACTGAGCAAGTTTTCTAACTCACTTGTTGGATTTTTTTTTCTCCAAGGAGGAAGAGTATGTTCAGTTATTATTACTTGATCTTGTCTAGAATTATAAGTCTGCTCAGAGTGTTTAAAATATTATTTTATTCTTGAGAGTAACTGGTAATAGGATAGGTCATATAAATCCAAAGGCTATCTTACAAGCTCCACAGAACTTGATGGACTAAGAGGGGAGCCCTTTGACCCCTGGCTGCTGAAAGGGAGTGTCACTGGATGTCCTCAGGGCAGAGGAAGGATGGGAAGTGATTCTTCCCTTTGTTCTTGGCCTCAAGGTCCTCCAGGTATAGATATCAGGCTCCAACGTCCTTGTTGCTACAATATAACAATGTACCTGACCAGAACTAACTTGTGGAGGAAAGGTTGATCTTGGCTCATAGTCTGAGGACACAATACACCGTGGTGGAATGGCCAGTGGGTGCGGCAGCTGGCCACCCGGTGTCCACAGTCAGGACTCAGGAAGCAAGCTGAAGCTCACTTTCTCTGTTTTTCCCTTTGTTAAGTCTCCAAGGCTCTCGACTAGTAAGTGGAGCTGCCTGCCCTTAGAGTAGCCTTTCCCTCCTTGGAAAATAACCTCACAGTCATATCCTGAAGTGTCCCAGGGCATTCTAAAGCCAGCCGAGGTGATGCTGAAAATTGTCCTAGTTGCCTTCTATTGTCTTCCTAAGATGTTCTACAATCTTCTGACAGGAAAACCTTAGCAGGGGAATTGCTTAAATCAGGCTGCTTTGTGGATAGATCCGGAAGGGACTGTCTTGATTGTTTTAGTTGATGTAGGAAGACCTGGCCTGCTGCGGGCAGCTCCATTTTCTGGACAGGTAGTCCTGAGCTGTCTGAGAAACTTAACTAATCATGAACCTGCACGAGGGTGGGCCAGAGAGTACAGGAAGCAGGCCAACACGCAGCGCCCCTCCATGATTTCTGCTTCCTGGTCCCTGCTTGAGTTCCCTCCCTGACTTCCCACAAGCATGGACTGCGGCCTGTAACTGTAAGCTAAATAAGGCCTTTCCTCCCTGAATTATTTTTGGCCAGAGTGGTTTTCTCACAGCAACAGAATGAAACCAGAACAGGAATGAGCCCTGGCAGTAAGAGGTAGATAGAAACAGATGTGTGCAGCAAAGGGGCTGACAGAAAGACAGACTAGAAATCCTCCTAGAAAGGACTGTGCAACTGAGAAATGATCGCTTACCCTAATTTTAAAGAACATCAAACATAATTAACTCTATAATGGAAAACAATCATTCCACTTCAAAAGGGTATCTTTTATGCTCATATGTGTGTTCATGTATATGCATGAAATTTGAAGGCCAGAGGATAGCCTCAATTGTCATCCTCAGGAACACAATCTTTGAAATAATAAGTCTCTCATTGGCCTGAAATTCGTCAATTCAGCTAGCCTGCTCAGCCATAGAGCCAGAGGAGCCTTCCTGTCTCCATCTTCTTAGGGCTTGGACTACAATCACCACTAAGCCTGACATTTACAGGCATTTAGTGGATTCAACTCAGGTCCTCGTGTTGCAAGGCAAGCAGGTTCCTGATGGAGCCACCTTCTCAAAGTCTAACAGAATCTACTGATGGTACTACGGGTAGTCCCTGCTACAGAGTCACTCTGTGTGGCCATTTCTTTCCTCTAATAAAATTCACATTGACATAAAACAAAAAACCCAAAGACTTTAATCCCAAAGACTATTGCCTTATAATATCTATAATATCTGCCCTGTAGTCATGTATCCCAAATTCTGCCTTAGAATTCATTATAATAAAAAGAATAAATTATAATGTTTTGTTCCTTTCCAAGTTCTAAAATTACATTTTAAAACCCCAGTTATAATTTATATCAACCATTTTATAAGAGTACTGAAAAAAGCAGCCGTTTGTGAAATTATTTGATACCTCATATAGCTCCTGAACTCGGTGGAATTAAAAGAATAAACGATACTATTATTAATATGAGTCTTTTGGAATTAGTCAAAGCTTGGCTCAAGTTGAAACTCTTAGTACAATAAAATCTTGCTTTCAGAATTATGTACTTTTTTAGTCAGTGCTTTGGAACTTGTGTCAAGAAGATGAGAAAACTTAAGAAATAACTATTCATATAAGATAACGTTCAACAATATAAGTAGAGATAAGATCTATTTCACTTAGACACCATGAGAACTCAGATGAGTACATTCATGTTACTACATGACAAAGGCAGGGGCTATGATATGACTCAGTTTGTAGAGCTCTTGCTTAGCATGCAAGAGGCCCAGGATAAACTGTATAAACTGAGTATGGCGTTGGTGCATGAATGTAATCCCAGCACTGGCAAGGGGGAGGCAGGAGGATCAGACATGCAAGGTCATTCTTGTGTATATAATGAGCCATCCTGGGCTATATGAAAAAAATCTATCTCATAGCAAAACCAAACAAAAAACAAAAAAGGGGGAAAATTGTTATCTGAACATGGTGATATCTTTTAGCCTTTGAGTTACACCTGCCATTGCTGTCACGTGTCATACAGAGTCATACATAAGAGTGTACTTGACTATGGTCAAGGTGAACTTCTCCCAGATAGCCAGGATCCTGCTCCACCTAGGGTGGAGTGCTAAAGGTTAAGTTCATTGTTCCTCCAGGTCTAGGAATTCCTGAATTAAGCAGGTGACCCACCCAGCTGCTGGAGCAGTCAAGACGAGGACCTCCAAGAGAAGCTAGACAACTTCCACCGGAACTCAGCCTGGAGTCTGGTGGAAGGGTTTGCCCAAACTGTTAAAAGGTCTGGCGCCATTAAAGTTTCCAGCTTTGATCAGTGAATATTGTCTTGGCCATTTTTCTTTTCGCCCCTTCCTCATCTATCCCTCAGCTTCTGTTCCAGAAACCCAGTCCATAATAGCTGCAGGCAGCTATGGAATCCAACATATCCTGATCTATCCTATCATAGCTGATCTATCCTGATCATGTGTCGGATGGGATGAGTGCTTTGTTTTCTCAGAGATGTAGAAAACTGTACCCACAAGGAAGGCATGGAGTAAATGCTAGTTCATATCCCTTGCCATGAGTAGAGCTGACAGCTGTCTGCCATGGCGGATGTAAGGACGGGGTGAGAAGGACGCAGCTGTCAGCTTTTATTCAAGAATACATTAGCTTTAGAGGTTGATTGTGAAACTATAACTTTTCTTAGAGAATGCCTTTTGGTCAATAAGCTGTGGTCTATCATGCAGATTAATAATCAATCTGGAAATAAACCAGATTTACCCAAAGAGAGAAGCTTCATCTCTTTTGTCTAGTTGTTATTGTTGTGTTATTGTTTATTTCGATTTTATTTTAGTTTTGAATCATCCAGTAGACCCCGAGAGTGGACCCTGGAAATTCCATCCAGATGGTGACTCTGGGATTTCATGGGAGAAAACCTTTTAACCAGGCATGAACTGGACATGCTGGCCACAGTGTGTCTGTCGTATGTGAGATTCACAATGTCTTTCATGCTGCCATCATGAGTAAACAGTGTAAGAAAAATGATACAGTCCTTAGAATAGCTGGGAAGTTATCGCTAGTAGTTCTTTTGTTGGTTTTTGATTTGGTTTTTGGAGACAAGGTTTCTCTGTGTAGCCCTGGCTGTCCTGGAACTCACTCTGTAGACCAGGCTGGCCTCAAACTCAGAAATCCACTCCACCATAAAGGCGTGCCCCACCATAGCCTGGCACTAGCAGGTTTTTTTTGTTTTTGTTTTTGTTCTTGTTTGTTGTTGTTGTTTTTTACATAGGGGTAGAAAAAAAATCTTAGGTTAGTAATTTCCAGAGTAAAGGGTCATATCTTGTGGTTTTGTTGCTGTTAAGAGACACCGTGACCGCTGGGCAGTGGTGGCGCGCACCTGTAATCCCAGCACTTGGGAGGCAGAGGCAGGGAGATTTCTGAGTTTGAGGCCAGCCTGGTCTACAGAGTGAGTTCCAGGACACCTAGGGCTACACAGAGAAACCCTGTCTCGAAAAAATCAAAGAGAGAGAGAGAGAGAGAGAGAGAGAGAGAGAGAGAGAGAGAGAGAGACCATGACTACAGCAACTTATTATATAAAGGAAAACATTTAACTGGGTCTGGCTTACAGTTCGGAGGTTTAGTCCATTGTCATCACGGTGGGAAGCATGGTGGTACACCGGCAGGCATGATGCTGAGGAGGGAGCTGAGAGTTCTATACATGGATCTGCAGGCAGCAAGAAGAGATGCGAGCTACACTGGGCCTGGCGTGAGCATCCCAGACCCAAATGCCTGCCTCCAGTGACACACATCCTTTTATAAGGTCATACCTACTCCAACAAGGCCACATTTCCTAATAGCGCCACTCCCTGTGAGCCTACGGAGGCCCTTTTCTTTCAAACCACCACAGATTAACATCATTTAAAAGTCTGGGTTTGGGCCTGAGGAACAATAGGAAATATGAAATACTTAATAGAACATGAGACTCTATGGTAGATCATATAATAGTTAAATAGACACAGAAGAGACTGTAAAATCTGCATCAAGATATAAGCGCTGGATTGTCATTTAAAAAGCACAACATGGACTGGGGAGGTTGCTCAGTCAGTGGGTGTGCTGGCCTCGCAAGCATGAAGACCTAAGTGTGATTCCTAACGCATATGTGAGACCTAGGTGTGGTGGTATGCACATGTCATCCCAGGGCTGAGAGGTGGAGACAGCAGCATTCTTCAGCCTGCTGCTCAGTCTGCCCAAATTGGTGAGTGGTGACCTCGAGTTCTAGTGAGACTCTGCCTCAGAAAATAATTGACAAAGGAATACATTGGACTTTAACAACTGGCTTCACTTACGGACATATTTGTGAAAGAGTGCATGCATGCGCGCACACGTGCTCATGTCCAGAGAACATGCCAAACAAACAGATGAGAGAACATTATGTAATTTATTTTTAATTCATTATAAAATACTATTACACCTTTTCAGGATCATGGGATAATAGATGAATCAACAAATGGAAAAGAGGTTGTGGGAAAAGTGCAAGATGATTGCCAGTCTCTTTAGTTCTTAAAATAGAACTGTAAAGCACTTGGACTGAAGTTTATTCTCATTTTGTAGACGAGGAAGACAAAGCTTCAGGAAGTGCAGAGAGGAAACTGCCTGAATCCTCACTGTTGGGCAGTAGTAGCTTCGGCTCCCAACCTCGACTGACACGTTGGTATTGTTGGGGTTAAGAGTATGTAGCATAACTGACCTATAAACTTCTACTTGCTTGCTTTTTTCCCTTTGTACTCACTTTTCCTTCAAAAGCTCTCTGCCCAGGCTGGACCTAGGAAGTTAGCAGCAGACAGAGGTGAGAAGACGCACGGTGTCTGGGGGAAAATGGTGGTGTTTAGCCTGGCCTTCAAGTCATGGAGACCTTTCCTTGTTTGCCTGCAGCCTCCAGGGAACCAGGGGATGAGTGTGTGCAGTGTGCTTGGAGAGGCTAGATGTCAGACTCTGGGGCTTTTTGCCCCCCAAAGATGTCTGTGCCAGGGCTGGCAGGAATAAGCAGACCTTATAGCTCAAATAACAACATGGCGTGGAGAGCTTGCTGTGAAGACAAGAGGATTCTGTCTGAGGGTGTGTTCTGGGTAACTTCCCCAAGGGTGTTTGCACAATGAGGTAAGGTCCAGGAAGACTAAGGACCAGTACTCAAATAATTTGCCTTTGGGATGAAGTGAAATAGTGTGACATTTTTTTCCCACAAATCCTTGTTTGTAGAGTACAAGTCACTTCTCCTACCTTTGTGTTTGTTTGAGGCACGGACAGGGAAGCAGAGCTGCTGTGATGTGAGGAGTGTGGACCCAAGGCCTTCCTCCACGACAGCAGGCTTGGGCAGAGAAGAAGAGCCTTTTGTGCTCTTCATATTACTATCAACTCAATATGATTTTAGGTTATCCTTGGGCCGTGCCAGCCAGAGAATCGCTTAGCTGTTCAGAGAGTGCTAATGAGCCCAAGGTCAGGGTTCTCATTTCCATACAGACAAATACACTCAGTGAGAAAGACCTTCAGCAGGAGGCCCACAGAGAGAATCTGTCCCACATAGACTCAGTCAGTGAGCCAGGTGAGAGGCTGGGAATGAGTCAGCACAGAGCCTGACTGCGGGGCAAAACCTAAGTGGTCACGCTTGATACCCCTGATTTCAGAGTGCTTATGGAAAAGCCAAGTCAGTCACAGCAGCCAATCACAGGCCAGAAGTAGCTCAGTCACTGGGCAGACAGTCTGACAGGCTTGGGCTTCTGTCTTTCATTGGTCAAGTGTCACATTTGTAGTAAAGACATCAGCCATGATTAACTCATATTATCATATGATTTATTAAACCAATGCAGTGGTTTATTTGGCTTGTTTTAAAGCCCAGAATCAGACCCCAGGGGCTGGACATGCTAAGCATGTGCTCTGCCACTGAGCTAAAACATCCAGTTCTCTGATAATACAGATTTTTAAGATGCACGTTCAAAAATCTGAATAAGGGAGGCGGGAGAGATGACCACTGGTTAAAAAGCTGGTACTGTCTTGCTGAGAAGCAAAGTTCAGTTTCTAGCAGCCGGAGTTGGATTCCCAGGACCTACATTAAAGCCGTGTGTGGTAGTGTGCAGTAGTGTGCATTTGTAATCCTAGTGCGGGTAGTAAAAGGCAGAACTCGGGGGCTCGCTCACTGGTTATCCAGTCCAGTCAAGGGTAAGCTACAGGCTCAGTGAGAAAACCTGTCTCCATAAAGGTGGTGAGCAATAGGAGAACACACACACACACACACACACACACACACCCCAATACACATGACACACAAACACACAAACACACACTACACTCATATATATACACAAACACAAACACAAACACACACACTACACTACACTCATACATACATACACACAAACATACACACACTACACTCATAAACACACAAGTATACACACCAATATATACAACACACAAAGACACAATCACACACAAACACATACTATACCACATATACACATAAACACAAACACACACAATCATATACAAACACACACACACTACACTCATACGTACATACACATACAAACACACACACTATACACACACACACACACAAGAGCAGAAGGATTGAGGAGGGTGATCTGAATCAAATAAACTGGTCTGGTGGAAGGATGGACAGTATTACTAAAGCATGAAGACAGCACGTATCTTCTTCCATGGTCATATGGTTCTAAGGGACAGTTTTTCTGCTGGTTTGTGTACCTGTGATGCATTCCTTTACTTTCTGGGCCAAGCAGAGACTGTGCCCTGGGAATATTGTCTGGCCATCTCTCAGCCTGTACCATGCAATCACAAGGGAGTAACTTGTACTGCCTAGAATTGTCAAAGGAAATAATATGGGGACAGGTTTACTCAGGATAAGTCTTGAACAGAAGGCCTAGCTGATGGCAATTACTTCAAATAATAAGCGCTTTGGTCTGTGGCGTGTTTGGGGCACTAATAATCTTTTTTCTTGAAATCTTCCCATTTGATATTACTGAACACTGTCACAATTTTGAATTCCTTGAAGCAATTTTAGTTTTAATTAACGTTTAAAAACCCTTGCTAGGTGCATATGTACACAGCAAAATGGTCCCGAGCCAAGACTTTTTTTCCCATAAAAGATTATGTTCTCGACATTTCTTCGAACAGTTATTTCATCAAATGCTTGAAATACAAAGAGAGACTATGACAAAAACACAACAGTCGCCTAACACTTCAACCGAGGCTTTTATCTTGAATAGAACAAATAAAGGAGATTATTATTGTTATGATTTTTAGTCGTTCCAGGTAGAATAACCCATTTTTCAAATAATAAAGAAATTAAATGGCTTTCTCTTCATGACTGATAATCAGACCCAACCAATTTCATATCTTGTGGAAGAATACGAACTCTCCTGCTCTGAGGAGACTATAATGAACAAAAGTAGACTCTGGTTATTGTGTAAGTAGAAAAGTTAGATGCGGATTTGGGAAGAATGCGCATATGCAGGCAAGAGCACATAAGGGGGTGTGTTTGTGTGTAAGGTATATGCAATATATCAGAACAATGTGTGCACATGCGAGTGTGTGCAGGTCCATGTGTTTATAAGAATATGAGAACAGAAGAGGACAAAATGTTTCTGCTCTATCATTCTGTACTTTATTGCTTTGAGACAGGTTCTCTCTACAAACCTGGAGCTCAGCTGGGTGCCAGCAAGCCCAAAGGAGCCTCCTGCCTCTGCTGCCTACAGAGTAGGTGTTATAGGTATGTGTGGCCAAGCTGGGCTTTTTCACATGGTGGTGGAAACTTGAACTTGGGCCAACCTTGTACATTATGCACTCTTATAGCAGCTGAGCCATCTTCTCAATTTATAATTTAAACAACAACAACCATGTGAATATTTGCTTTTATAACTCTGTCTTTTAAAATCAAGTCTTCAATTAATTAAATTTCTTTTTGTAGATGCTGATTACAGGCAGGGGAAAATATATAAAACTATGTGTCAATGAGAAATGGTCCAAGAAGGCTTTCTTCCTTGTCTACAATCTGCAAAGTGAAGTCAATGTGAGTTTGTGTTTATTACAATGATTTGGAAATGAGAGAGTTCTTCTAAATCAATCATATGTCCCAGATCATTGGGTAGATAGCAACCAAGACAACATTGTAACAAATAACCTCTTCCAGCAGTCTAATGAAAATGGTATTTACAAACATAGACACAGACATAGACAGAGAGAGACACACACACACACATACAGACATAGAGAGGGAAGAGGGAAAGGGGGAGCAGAGGGACATACACACACACACAGACACACACACACACACACACACACAGAGAGAGAGAGAGAGAGAGAGAGAGAGAGAGAGAATTTACTGACCCCATCACCCCACATTTTATGCCTTGTCTGATCTACTGGATAAGGCCTTACCTTCTTTTACTACATCTGGATATTTATCTGGAAAAGATGGTCCCTCTCAGGTTCTATGTGTGAAATTGGTATGTCTTCTTCTAATTGCAAATGTAATTGCATTTTCTTTGTTTTTTTTTGTTTGTTTGTTTTGTTTTTGTTTTTTTGAGACAGCCTTTCTCTGTATAGCCCTGTCCTGGACCAGGCTGGCCTTGAACTCAGAAATCCAGCAGCTTCTGCTTCCCAAGTGCTGGGATTAAAGGCTTATGCCACCACTGCCTGGCTTGTAATTGCATTTTCTCTAGGAGGTTCTAAATTCCTGAGATTGTGGGCATTTATCACCTCATTGTCAGATTCTAGTCAGGTGCCTGGCTTGTGATTGACATCCATGAAAAAGTTGGCAATCTCATGGGAATAGAACGTTATTAATACCAAACAGAATGAAGGAGGGAGCCCTCCTAGCCACGGACACAGCCCCACCCTGGCCTTGCCCCACTTGGCTCTCACACCCTCTCATGTTTAGCATGTCCTAGCTGATGAGTGTCTCCATGTGTGAACCAACAACCAGAACAGGAGGCAAAATGATGGGCTGTCACAGGCCACCACACACATGTGGCATTTTGAAAGAATTATTTGGAAGGAGAAGTGACATTTTGATTCAGCCAAAAAGAAATAAGTCCTTAAACTTCCAATCTCAACACAAACCAAGAACTGAGCTTCCCAGTCACACTCAGAGGCAGCTGAGCACAATGGGCCCTTCAGTGACCTCTGGACACCGACGCAGATGCAAAATTGCAGGGCAGACCAGGCCAGGTTTTTCCACTTTTGGAACAATGTTATAATAATAATAATGGTCCATTCCAAAGGGCGGGGCAGAAAGGATGCACCTGTCCAGGCTTGGGGCTGAGCTGACTCACAATGCGTCTCGCCTGCCCTCAGACAGAGCCACTTCATTTCAGTTAGTTTTGCTTTCAAAGTTTCTCTTTGAAAAGCCATAAACATGTTCGCTTGTACTGGGGTCAGCTGATAGAAGGTTGTATGTCAGAATGTGGTAACGACATTCTGTTGTGGTCACTGGGGTTGGACGGTCTCGCTGAGCTGTGACAAAGGCAGGCCAGCATTTGGGGGAAAACAGTCAATGTTCTAGATGGAAGTCTAGCGAGAATTTTTCAGGCAAGGAAGGAACTTGGGCATGGAGATGCAGGACAGCAGGAGCTTGGTGTCTGGAACATTCACCTTTCGAGATCAAGTCCTCCACAACGTGGGGCACCGGGGACCTAGTTTCCTGTCCGTTCTTCCTCAGCACTTAGCAAAAGTCATAATTAGGCATTTATCTGTGGGTTGTGTGTTCAACTCTCATTAGACAAAGACCATGTGTTTTCTTACTTCATTTGGTTCTGCACAAAGTTTGAGATGCAATACACATGTATTTCTTATTTTTAACAAGTAAATAATTCATTTTGTCAAGCTACTCACACGTTTATCCACAAAAGTGGATAATAACTGAATAAATGAATTGAAGAAATGAATTACTCTGAGCCCACTGCAGGGATTGGGCTGGCAGGGCCTGATCGTTGGGGAGGAAAGCAAGAACTGAATTATTACTGAATTGAAGAAGCCTCATTTTCTAGACACTCAAATACTTGGGCCAAAGCATTTCATAACTTCTGGTTACTGGAGTAGTAGGGCCCAGGGCTATGAATTAGGACTGAGTAGAGCTATTCACGAAACTGAATGGTATGGATGGGTCTTTTGGTGTGGTGTGGTGTGGTGTGGTGTGGTGTGGTATGGTGTAGTATGGTATGGTGTGGTGTGGTATGGTGTGGTGTGGTATGGTGTGGTATGGTGTGGTATGGTGTGGTATGGTGTGGTATGGTGTGATGTGGTGGTTTGGTGCGGTGTAGTATGGTGTGGTGTAGTATGGTGTGGTGTGGTGTGGTATAGGGTGGTATGGTGTAGTGTGGTGTGGCATGTTGTGGTGTGGTGTGGCATGGTGTGGTGTGGTATGGTGTGGTGTGGTGTGGTGGTATGGTGTGGTATGGTATGGTGTGGTATGGTGTGTGGTGTGGTGCGGTATGGTATGGTGTGGTGTGATATGGTGTGGTATGGTATGGTGTGGTGTGGTGTGGTGTGATATGGTGTGGTGTGGTATGGTATGATGTAGTGTGGTGTGGTATGGTATGGTGTGGTGTGGTGGTATGGTATGGTGTGGTATGGTATGGTATGCTATGGTGTTGTATGGTATGATGTGGTATGGTGTGGTGTGGTATGGTGTGGCGTGGTGTGGTATGGTGTGGTGTGGTATGGTATGGTGTGGTGTGGGATGGTGTGGCATGGGATGGTATGGTGTGGGATGGTGTGGTGTGGGATGGTATGGTGTGGTGTGGTATGGTGTGGTGAGGTATGGTATGGTGTGGTGTGGTATGGTATGGTGTGGTGTGGAATGGTATGGTGGTGTGGTGTGATATGGTGTGGTGTGGTGTGGTATGATGTAGTGTGGTGTGGTATGGTGTGGTGTGGTGTTGTATGGTATGGTGTGGTATGGTGTGGTGTGATATGGTGTGATATGGTATGGTGTGGTGTGATAAGGTGTAGTGTGGTGTGATATGATGTGGTGTGGTGTGGTGTGGTGTGGTATGGTGTGGTATGGTGTGGTGTGGTATGGTGTGATATGGTATGGTGTGGTGTGATAAGGTGTAGTGTGGTGTGATATGATGTGGTGTGGTGTGGTGTGGTGTGGTGTGGTATGGTGTGGTATGGTGTGGTGTGGTATGGTGTGGTGTGGTATGGTGTGGTGTGGTATGGTGTGGTATGGTGTGGTATGGTGTGGTATGGTGTGGTATGGTGTGGTGTGGTATGGTGTGGTGTGGTATGGTGTGGTATGGTGTGGTATGGTGTGGTGTGGGATGGTGTGGTGTGGTGTGATATGGTGTGGTATGGTGTGATAAGGTGTGGTGTGGTGTGATATGATGTGGTGTGGTATGGTGTGGTGTGGTATGGTGTGGTGTGGTGTGATATGGTGTGGTGTGGTGTGCTATGGTATGGTGTGGTGTGGTGTGGTATGGTGTGGTGTGGTGTGGTCTTGCATGGTGTGATATGATGTGGTATGGTATGGTATGGTGTGGTATGGTGTGGTGTGATATGGTGTGGTGTGGTGTGGTATGGTATGGTGTGGTGTGGTGAGGTATGGTGTGGTGTGGTGTGGTCTTGCATGGTGTGATATGATGTGGTATGGTGTGGTGTGGTATGGTATGGTATGGTATGGTGTGGTATGGTATGGTGTGGTGTGGTGAGGTATGGTGTGGTGTGGTATGGTGTGGTATGGTTTGGTATGGTGTGATATGGTGTGGTGTGGTGTGATAAGGTATGGTGTGGTGTGATATGATGTGGTGTGGTATGGTGTGGTGTGATATGATGTGGTGTGGTATGGTGTGGTGTGGTATGGTATGGTGTGGTATGGTGTGGTGTGGTGTGATATGGTGTGGTGTGATGTGGTGTGGTGTGGTGTGGTCTTGTATGGTGTGATGTGGTGTGGTATGGTGTGGTATGGTGTGGTGTGGTATGGTATGGTATGGTGTGGTATGGTGTTGTATGGTATGGTATGGTGTGGTGTGGTGTGGTGTGGTATGGTGTGGTATGGTGTGGTGTGATATGGTGTGATATGGTATGGTGTGGTGTGGTATGGTGTGGTATGGTGTGGTGTGGTATGGTGTGGTGTGGTGTGGTGTGGTGTGGTGTGATGTGGTGTGGTATGGTGTGGTATGGTGTGGTGTGGTATGGTATCGTTTGGTATGGTGTGATATGGTATGGTGTGGTGTGGTATGGTGTGGTGTGATATGGTGTGGTGTGGTGTGGTGGGTGTGATAAGGTGTGGTGTGGTGTGATATGATGTGGTATGGTATGGTGTGGTGTGGTGAGGTATGGTGTGGTGTGGTGTGGTGTGGTCTTGTATGGTGTGATATGATGTGGTGTGGTATGGTGTGGTATGGTATGGTGTGGTATGGTATGGTATGTTATGGTGTGGTGTGGTGTGATATGGTGTGGTGTGGTGTGGTATGATGTAGTGTGGTGTGGTATGGTGTGGTGTGGTGTGGTATGATGTAGTGTGGTGTGGTATGGTGTGGTGTGGTGTGGTATGGTATGGTGTGGTATGGTATGGTGTGGTGTTGTATGGTATGGTGTGGTGTGGTATGGTATGGTGTGGTATGGTATGGTGTGGTGTTGTATGGTATGGTGTGGTGTGGTGTGATATGGTGTGATATGGTATGGTGTGGTGTAATAAGGTGTAGTGTGGTGTGATATGATGTGGTATGGTGTGGTGTGATATGGTGTGGTGTGGTGTGGTGTGATAAGGTGTAGTGTGGTGTGATATGATGTGGTGTGGTGTGGTGTGCTGTGGTGTGGTATGGTGTGGTATGGTGTGGTATGGTGTGGTGTGGTGTGGTATGGTGTGGTGTGGTGTGGTATGGTGTGATATGGTGTGGTGTGGTGTGATATGATGTGGTGTGGTATGGTGTGGTGTGGTGTGGTATGGTATGGTGTGGTATGGTGTGGTGTGGTGTAATATGGTGTGGTGTGGTGTGATGTGGTGTGGTGTGGTGTGATGTGGTGTGGTGTGGTATGGTATGGTTTGGTATGGTGTGATATGGTGTGGTATGGTGTGATAAGGTGTGGTGTGGTGTGATATGATGTGGTGTGGTATGGTATGGTGTGGTGTGGTGAGGTATGGTGTGGTGTGGTCTTGTATGGTGTGATGTGGTGTGGTATGGTGTGGTGTGGTGTGGTGTGGTATGATATGGTGTGGTGTGGTGTGGTGTGGTATGGTATGGTGTGGTATGGTGTGGTGTGATATGGTGTGGTATGGTGTGGTGTGATGTGGTGTGGTATGGTGTGGTATGGTATGGTATCGTTTGGTATGGTGTGATATGGTATGGTGTGGTGTGGTATGGTGTGGTGTGATAAGGTGTGGTGTGGTGTGATATGATGTGGCGTGGTGTGGTATGGTATGGTGTGGTGTGGTGAGGTATGGTGTGATATGATGTGGTGTGGTATGGTGTGGTATGGTATGGTGTGGTGTGGTGTGGTGTGGTATGGTATGGTATGGTGTGGTGTGATATGGTATGTTATGGTGTGTTGTGGTGTGGTGTGATATGGTGTGGTGTGGTGTGGTATGATGTAGTGTGGTGTGGTATGGTGTGGTGTGGTGTTGTATGGTATGGTGTGGTATGGTGTGGTGTGGTGTGATATGGTGTGATATGGTATGGTGTGGTGTGATAAGGTGTAGTGTGGTGTGATATGATGTGGTGTGGTGTGGTGTGGTGTGGTATGGTGTGGTATGGTGTGGTGTGGTATGGTGTGGTGTGGTGTGGTGTGGTGTGGTATGGTGTGGTATGGTGTGGTATGGTGTGGTATGGTGTGGTATGGTGTGGTGGTGTAGTATGGTGTGGTATGGTGTGGTGTGGTATGGTGTGGTGTGATGTGGTATGGTGTGGTGTGGTGTGGTGTTCTGTGGTGTGGTGTGGTATGGTGTGGTGTGGTGTGGTATCACCGGTGTGGTATGGTGTGGTATGGTGTGGTGTGGTGTGGTATGGTATGGTATGGTATGGTATGGTGTGGTGTGGTGTGGTATGGTGTGGTGTGGTATGGTGTGGTGTGGTGTGGTATGGTGTGGTGTGATATGGTGTGGTGTGGTATGGTGTAGTGTGGTATGGTATGTTATGGTGTTATGTGGTATGGTGTGGTATGGTGTGGTGTGGTGTTGTGTGGTGTTGTGTGGTATGGTGTGGTGTGGTGTGATATGGTGTGGTGTGGTATGGTGTGGTGTGGTAGGGTGTGATATGGTGTGGTATGGTGTGGTGTTGTGTGGTGTGGTGTGGTGTTGTGTGGTGTGGTGTGGCCTGTTTTCCAGGGGTACACAAGGCTGACCAATGTGTTCTGATATGTCTTGTTCCTTTTGTTGCTTAGAAGGCAGTTGGCGCTGTTTTGCTGTTGCTCATTTTCTTGTTTCTTTGATTGTTTGCGGTTAGTGTCTGAACACTTTTACTGACGCTTTGCCTTTTATCCCCTGCTCACAAATCCATTTAAACTTAAGGCACGAGGAGTCGGAGTGAACAAAGATCTTCTAAAGTTTCTTTTCTTTTCTACATCCTCGGGTCGGGCATGGCTCTGTGACATCTGACGTGACAATGCCCGCAGTGACATCTGACGTGACAATGCCTGGCTTGTCAGTTAAACCATCTGAGTTTGAGCCCGGAACCCACAGAGGAGCGGAGAACCAGGTGCCGCAGGCTGGCTCGGAAGCCCGACTGGGAAGCAGAGCTTCAGCCTCTTCTTCCAGCGTTGCTTAAACCTCATTTCTTTGTTTTATGGTGTTTTTTTTTTTTAATTTTTTTTATTCTTAAAATATTTTATATATTATCATGAAAATATAATTACACCTAAATCTCTTGAAGGGCTTCGGTCTCCACGGTGGGAAGGTAGAGAGAGTGGTCCATGGGCTTCTTCTGCCTTTCCTCTCCATCCTGAGAGCATGATATTCAAGGATGCAGTGCCTCTCCCAACATGATCTGGCCCTTGAGAGGGGCTGATGCGCCGCCATCCTGGGATGCATCGTCTCTCATTCACCAACAGCTGAGTCCCAGTCACATCCCCTCTCCACTAAGCCCTGCTGCTTCAGGCTAACCCTGTGTGATAAAACTGTGGCAATTCTAATAATAGCCACCGCAGATCCTGCCTGCCAGCCCTTCATTCTAACCTCTAAGCTACTTGAAGCAAGGACGAATGTTTTCAGGAAAATAAGGTGACACTGCATTGGTCACAGTGACACAATTGTTCCTCTTGTCAGAACTTCCAATCAAAGAGCCTGGAAGTCCCAGGGTGAATGTCTACCCTCTGGTCACTCCACACCTGGTTTCAAGTTTCCTTTTATTTTTAACACAATCTGAGTCAAAAAAGCAATGGGGGGTGGGGGGGGGAGGATGGAAAAAAGAATCCAAGCCAAAGGGGAGGGGAGAGAAACAGTGTAACCGTTGTTACAATTTTCTTAACCAGACCAGTTTGTCTTTGTGTTCAGAGTGAGTAGCAGGGTTCCTACAGAAAGTTGGAGAAGTGCTTTGAAGCCCTAATTTACAGGATTTGAGGATGAAGAGACTGTTGGGGGTGGGGAGGACATCAGGTGGTCTCACAGGGGGCTGACCCTTTCCCCTGAAGACTTTTGGCTCTCACCTCTGAAATAGGTTAGCAAAGTGACAGTCCTTTTGCAGCCTATTGTTTTGAGGAGAGAATCCTAGGGAATACTGTCTGAACAGCCCGCATAGCCACAACTGAGGAATTATTATTCCTGGGCACAGCAACTGTTGTTTATTGTTCTTGATTACATGCACACATGATTCAAATTCTCCTGTAACCCAGTTCCTCTTTCCAGCTTCGTGGTATGTGTCATCTAAACATTTTCACTGAAATCTTGCCTCTTAATCTTTGGCCTGGGAGACTAATTAGAGATCAGGTGCTCAGATTAACTGTTCCCTCCCCACGCAGCTATGAGGCTGGAATTCAAGATTTGGCTTGTATTTTAAGCCACCCAGTACTTCTGTGTCTTGTCGTGGACACAAATCTAGCAGGAACCATCAAGGGAGATGGGCTCTGGCTTAACTAATGAGATCTGTAAACAGGACTCAGGAAGCTGTGGTTTTAACTTTCTCTGTTTTGAAATGTTGTTTGCTTTGTTGTGTGAACAGTATGTGAAATAACTGTATGCATTGAGATTTCTTACCCGGCCCTGTTATACAATTATGTAGCACTCTGGTGTGGCATTGCTTTGAAATTTTCATGCACAAATAAAAGGAGACACAACCTTGTGCTGTTGGGGGAGGGGCGAGTCTTTCCATTCTAAATTTGGAGTGCTTAAGTCTTCCCTGATTAAACGTATGACAACAAATTCACTAGTAAAAAGATGAAGGCAGAGGTCAGGCAAGACAGCAGTTTATCACGGAAGGCTTCAGCATAGACGGCTTTATAGTAGAGATTAAGCAATATCAAAACGCAGCTTTGAGGCTGAGGTGGAAGGCTCTGTCAGCAGAGTGCGTGCCTTGCAAGCCGGAGGACTCAAGTTTGGTCCTCAGAACACCTATAAAAGTTAGTACTGGAGAGATAAGGCAGGATAGTCTATAGTGTTGGAAAAGAATAATTGTGATGTCAAACAAAAGAACACACAAACAAAGCAAAACAATGTGGCAAGGAACTTTGTCTACCAAGGGCATGCTAGAACGCAGACAGGGCTAGTAGACCCACAGATGGCCAAGTGACCTCTGATTTTTATCTCTAACACAGGAGGTGACTGTGTCTCATTCCACTGGTGCAAGCTGGATTTCACAATGTGACTCAGTTGGCTCATTGGCACGAAAGGGAAGGGGGAAGCTCAAAGAATATGGACTCTTGTAAGAACACACTTTCTCACATGAAGACCCGTACGTAGCGCAACCATTCTAGCTGAATCAGAGACCTCAAGACTGAGTGAAAGACCCTGTTTCAAAGTGGAACATGTAGAGGGACTGAGGAAAAGTATCCATGCAAGCACTACAAACAAGGCAGCACACAGCAAAGAGTAAAAACACAGCTCTAAACCAGTAGGTGGTTTAGACTAGCCACGCACTAGTCCGTTACACGGGAACCCTAAGTGTTCTCATGATTCCAGACTCTGTTTTCCTGGAGTAGATGCTTGTCAAAGTTTCCTCAGTCCTCACCCAGAGGCTACCAGATAATGGAGAGCCACCTACCCCATGGTCTGCAGAGCAAACAAAAGCGAGAAGAGAAAGGTGGCGGGATGCAGTGTGAGGTAGAACACTGCAGTTGGGGAATTCCCATGTTTTTACCCTAAAGAGAAAAAAACAAACCAAACCAAAACCCAAAATGATCTCGTAAAGGAAGTCTGAAAAGAATTCTAATGGCATTCACTGTGAGGTAAGACAAGCCTCTCTACAAGGCTCTCCACACACTAAAGCCGGGAGGTGCCTGCCTCCTGGCAGATAGCACGTCTGAGGCCTGCCTGTCACAGGTGTCTGTGTCCTTACTGTTTCAGCGGCCAGTTGCAAGGCCGAACTAGGCTGATTTTGTTTTGCTTGTTTGCTTGTTTCTGGAGGATACATGCATTTCTCACACAAAATAAAACTATCCACTCAATGTAAAAACAACAAAACAAAACAAAACACAACAAAACTAAAAGCCCCTTCTTCCAGAAATAACAAAATAGCACAACAAAATTTAAATATGTTTAAGTCTTTTTCTTTTTCCAAGCAGATTTAATCTGGAAGCAGGAACTGAGACAATATCAGTCTGCCTCAGATAATGACTTGTGTGGCCAATGAAAGTCAGGATGGGGGAGAGGGGAAGGACATTGGGGGCCATGGGGAACTTCTCTGTCACCTCAAGGTTTCACATTATACACAGGAAACATTTGAGGATGGCTCTCCGTTAACCGGGCAGATTAGCTAATCTCCTGTTTCACCAGAAAATACATTTTTAGCCCTGGTTGATGAACTGTAGGCAAAGCCTCAATGTGGCGGGCTCAGTGCCTCCCTCGCTACTGTTGGGAGGTTCTATGAGTTGGTCATGTTAACTTAGGCAATCAGGAAAGTGAGAAGGTTCTTGGCCCCAGCAGGGCTGACAAAGTCTTTTTAGTACTTTACTGGTGCAGCCAGCCTACTCTTGGAAAATCCACTGCTGTGTTCTTAGGATGGATCCGATTCCTGAAGGCAAGAGACGGATTAACTGTCCAGGTGCCCCAGCCAGTTCCTGCTAATATTAATACCTCTCATCTACACAAATATCCACCTTCATATAGTGAAAATGATCTGTTCTTCAAAGACGAGCTCAGCAGCTTCCCTTGATCACAGAGGTTTCCGAGCACCCTCAGTGCTGGCCTGGCTTATGTAGGTCACCTTCTAGCTCTTTGTCTAAACACTACTCTTTATTCCTAAAGACCTTTGGGGAAGCCTGGGGCTACAGCTTACGCTGTACAGTGCCTGCTTCTCTAGTATGCAGGATGCCCTGGGTTTGATTTCCAGCACTGCATGAATCCGGTGTGGTACACATTCCTATAATCCTAGGCCTTAGACAGTGGATAGAGGAGGATCAGAAGCTCATAATCATCTTTGGCTATATACAAAGTTCAAGGCTAGCCTGGGCTACAGTGTAGGCTGCCATAAACAACCCACTAACCCAAAGACTTGGTGCTTGCAATTGTTTTTACGTGTATGAAATATTTATTGCACGTTTATTTTGTGAGAGGAGATGATGTAGTCCTGTGGTCCAGTGTCTGTGCCATATGTAAAGAGTTAAAGTTGGCAGAGTAGCCTGGGTCACTGACGTCACTATGCCACATGGTCATAGTTGGTCTCCAATGTGAGCGAGCACATGGCTAACTCCTGAACTATTCCCACTAGTTCTGTGTGTTCAAAGCTCCTCTGTAAGAAAAGAACCTAAGAGGGCATTTTATTAATCCCAGCACTTGGGAGGCAGAGGCAGGAGGATTTCTGAGTTCAAGGCCAGCCTGGTCTACAGAGTGAGTTCCAGGACAGCCAGGGCTACACAGAGAAACCTTGTCTCGAAAAAAACAAAAAAACAAAAAAACAAAAACAAAAACAAAAACAAAAAAAGAAAGAAAGAAAAGGAGAAAAGGGGCATTTTAATTATATCTATGACATTCAGCACTTTCCCCTTTAAGATATTGTGACAAAGTCACCAGGAATACTATGGACCAGAGAGGGACAGCTACTCACACAGCTTCCTGGGCAGAGGACAGTGAGTCTCCTGGGAATCGTCTATAACATTCATCTCTCTGAATAACCCCTGTAACTAAAGTACAATTCAGTTTCTACTTCAAATTCCACATATTATTAAATTACCAGTTGGCCTTCCAGGTACATGGGGCAATTATGGTTTCTCATCTTAAATCATAATGGTTTTGACGTTCCTTTCCTAAAATGTGAAAACTGTAAAAACAAAAACAAAAACAAAAAGTAAACAAAAACAAGAGAAACAGAGTGAAAGGAACATTGCTTCTGATAGGAAAATTATAAAACAAGTAGCACTTGCACATGGACATAAATATTAATCCATATGTTAATAAACATTGTAAAGACCCTACTCCATGTCTAGAGCACAGGGGCTTGGAGACTCCTAATGACATAAGCAAAATGGGAAATAGGACTTGTGTCAAGAATCCAGAATGTAGAATACTTTTTAAACGAAAATTTAACTCAAGAGAAGCTTGGTTCTCAGGCTCAGACCTGAGAGATGTTTTTTCTCTGTTGCTGTTAGTATTGTCTGTGAACTTGATGGGATCTAGGATCACCTAGCAGTCAACCCTCTGGGCTTGTAGAGAGGATTTCTAGATTAGGTCGCCTGAGATGGAAAGACCCACCCCTTGAACGTGGATTCCCACAGGTGGAAGTCCTGGACTGAATAAAAAGGAGGAGCCAACTGAACTCTGGCATCCACACTTCTGAGTGTGCAGGACTTCCTCACGCTCCCATCATGCATTGCCTTGCCTTGCCTCAGTAGACTTAGAGCCCTTGGACAGGAGCCAGAATAAACCTGCCCTTCATTAAGCAGCTTTGGCTGGACATTTGATCACAGCAACAAGACAAGTTAAGTGTCACCTCCTCTCAGGAGACATTGCATGCCGTGATGGATTCATAGAGCTCTGTCTTTTTTTCAGTGCTCCAAAACAAGCTAAAGCCACGTGACTAGACATCAGAGTAGGTGGTCCCGGGGCCACTTGAGGGAGAAGAGTGTCACATTTTGGTGCAGGGTGCACTGTCTAAAACAACTGGAGAAGGACGGTTTGGGGAGATCTTCAGACAGTATTCCTTAAAGCAGTCTAAAACAAAACAAACAAACAAACAAACAAACAAGCAAAAAACTGTTGGGCATCAGAGAAATAAGGAATTCAATAACAATCCCAGTAATGGTATTTATCCCTGAAGCTAAGGTTGCTGTCAATCCCCAGGGTTTCAGTACTCTGCTCCATGTGAGGACACAGACAGTTGACAGGTATGTGCCCACGTGATTGTAGTTGGGCCAATCAATATACGCATGTCTCCCTGGCTGAACCCCACATCCCCTTTTTTGAGCGTAGGATCCTGGGTATCTGTAGGCCGGGTCTCCCAGTGCTCTACAGAGGAGTATTCCCCTAATCTCATCACAAACAGCAAATCTTGACTCCCTGGAGGTCCGGAAGCTAGTTTGAACAGCTTGCAAGGTGTTAGGTAACATCATTTGAGTTTTCAAACTGGAAGGTGCATCACTAGAGTCACCGATGGCTCCACAAGCACACCCCTCCTACACTGAAAAAGACTCCCACTGCTTCCAGCAGGCCACTAGTGTGGCAATCACACTGCTTGGGTTGTTGTCTTAACTCTGCTGTCCTTGTCTGGGCAGGCTTCCTTTTCTCTCAGAGCCACCATCTATAAAATGGGAGTAAGCATAGCACCTATTTCTAATGTTCAAAGAAGAAGCTGGTTTCCACACAGGGCCCAGCCTAGGACTTACCGTGTCACTCACAATGAAATGTTAGCTCCCAGTTAGCAAGCCTTTAAACAGCTTGCTAAGGATGCATGCTAGGGAAGTGCACTATGCTAAGCTACATTCCCAATGCTCATAATTTATACAAATGTATTCTCTTATTTCTGGCTCCTCTTGGGGAAGGGCCAACAGCAGGAGGACTCTGTTCAAAGCTCAGAAAAACTAGGCCCTGCTCCTTTCTCCCCACCCCCACCCTTTCCTCTTTCTTCCTTTGCTGAAGCAACAACCCAGACACTGAGACGTGTTCTCTCTGTGGGAGATTTTGTCTGCCTTGCACTTTATAGTTCTGAAGACCAGCAGCATCTAGCATAATCCTCAGTACCATATCTAGTGTGTTCAATTCTCTGAAGGTGTTTGCTTTGTGTTCTTCCCACTCAAAAAGCCTTCGAGGCATCAGCCAGAACAGTTTCATTTCTAATGCTGGAAAAATCTTACAACATTCCCTGATAGGAGGTATTTATGGAAAGGCCATTTTACAAAAACAGGCACTTTAAAAAAAAGAAAGAAAGAAAGAAACAGGAAATAACTTGATTCCTGAGTGAAAGACTATGCTCTAGATAAATAGAAAAGTTTGATGCATTTTTTTCTTTGCACCTGACTGCAGTTAGGAAAACAGTGAGAGTCTTGGCTAATAATAGTGCTACAATGTGAACACACCTGGCATTCCTCAAGAGTTTGCTGTGCTATTTGTGTCTGAAAGGATTTTTATCGCAAATTCGTTTCTCCTTTTGCTATCACAAGATGTGACGTAGAATTTCCTATCACACAAACTCTCTAATTCCATTTACAGCCACAGAGATTGAAAATAGATAATTAGCCCACACAAGAACCTCAGAGGCTCTTACACAGAACAGCTGCAGCTTACCTGGCAGTTCTGAGAAACATTTCAGGGACTCTGGCCACAGCTATTCTAGCTCAAGTTGACTTTTAAAGAACTCTGTAATGTTTTTGCTCTTTCTGTGACTCAGTTTCCGTATGTGTAAAGTGAGTTTCTCTTTTTTTCCCCCAAATTCTTTAAACCTTCACATTCTGCCCCACCCACAATTGGGAGTCAAGACAGAGCGAGGTCACAGAGAAAACTCCTGTGTTCTTTCACAATCCAAACTTAGGAAATCTGAACTGGGAGACCTGACAGTTTCTTTGGATTAAATCTTTGGGCCTGCTAAATGGTCTCATAACAATGAATTGCACAGGACTTAATTTTGGCTGAATTTTTTTATTTTCTATTTTATCTGTGTATCTATCCATCCATCTATCTATCTATGATGCACCCATAAACAACCATCCATTCATGACCCATTCTCTATCTATCTATCTATCTATCTATCATCTATCTATCATCTATCATCATCTATTTCCCTTCCACCTGCTTACTGATCATCCATGCAACTATCATTCAAGCATCCATGTATGCATCCATTCATCATCCACCAACTCATTCATCCATTTTCACACTGAAATCCCAAGCTTTCCCAAGAATGTCTATGAGGAACTGACCCAGTGACTATAACTCTAGGACCTGACTTTGAACTTCTCACTACTTCATTGAGTCTCTTTAGAATATCACTCTTTTGCTGTTGGGCTAGTGATATGGTTCCATGGGTAAAAACTTGCCTCAAAAGCCTGATGAGTTGAGTATCATCTCAGGAACTCATGGTGGAAAAAGGGGACAGACCATTGAAAGTTGTATTCTGACTTCCACACATGTACAATGACATGGGTACAGGCTCTCTTATACTACACATATGTATGCATCATATATATGCATACATATATACATACATACAATGTATGTCTGTATGTATATATATGCATACATATAAACATACATACATTTTTATAAAAGAAGCTCTCTTTGATTTCTTTGAGAGGTTGAACTGATAAAAGCATAGTCACCGTTTGTCACAGGGTCTCTCATCCATCTAGTCTGTGTGACTGAGGTAATAGAGAATGGGTTCAGTGAACTGTTGATAGCTTTAGAATTGCAAGATGTTGACACCCAAAAGAATGTAAATTTTTAAAAGAATGGGGCACTTAAAAAGGTTGCATTAACATATTTTATTAATTCTTTGATAAGTTTCATAATATTTCCCTAACTTCCCCCACTCCTCCCTGATCCATCTCCATCTCTCTACACACCTAACTTTGTGTTCTCTCTTTGTCTCGCTTCCCATCTAACCCATTAAGTAAGTTGTGTTTTTTTTGTTTTTTCTTAAAGAAAATGAGACTTTACCCAGGAAGGTGGAAGGGTGGAGCTGTTTCCTGTTTGAGTCTGGTTCAACGCTGAAAGGGTGTCCTGCTTGAGAGCTTGCTTCAGAATGGCAGGAGGCCCAGATCAGCCTGTAAAGTGGAACTTGGCCTTAGCATGTAGGAAACCCTAACTCTGTTAGCATCCCTACAATACATTCCTGGCCAGTGTGAACCCTGTAGCAGTCATCATTTACTGAGAGTTTTCTGAGAATGACTTTATTCTTTATGGAGACTAGAAAGTTAACCAATCGCCTAAAGCTATGTCCTTGACACTCCCCCAGTTAGTGTGGTGTGCTTGGTGCCACAAGGGCCCTTCAGCCTGGTGTGAGAGAAAGAAGAGGGGTGTACTTAGTGCCCTGAGCACCTTTCAGTGTAGTGTGATGAGAGGAAGGGGCATGCTTGGCATGTTGAAGAAGCAATGGCACTCACTGTATGGGTGCGATTAAATCAAAAGCTGTTCTTGTGCTGTAGGTTTTTCAGTCCTACTATCCTGCTATCCTGCCTGCCACCAGTGGTGACTGTTTTTCATGAGGTCTTGGCCGGCTTTTCAGTCTGGTGCTCTGCCTGGTGACCGAGTCTTTCCTGTTCGCATGCTGATCATACTTGGAAATTATGAGTCATTGAAATGCAGCCATGAGCACTGGGGGTGGGGAGATTAGAAGGGAAAGTGCAGCCAGGACTTCCTGTTCCAACTCAGGGTCATTATCTTGGGGCAAGCTGGGAACTTCTATGGTGATGGGACGCCCACATTCAGCTGCTGTTTGCAACACAGAGAACTGATTTAAGGAGGGCGTGGGGAGCCCCCAATACAAAAAAGAAACAATTCAACCTTCTGTAGATGCCAGGGTGGACCTTCTATTTGCTGTTAGCTGGTGAGACTTAACTATTCACATTGGCCTGCCCTCTTCCAAGACTCAGTACCTGAAGCTGCAGCCCTATTTAAAACAACACGGTGTGATTAGTAACATTACCGATTTAACAGGAATTAGAAGAATTACATTCAGAGAGTATAGGTAATTGGCACCAACAGCTCTTTTCTTGTAATTCATGCACTCTGATTGATTTCATTCCCTAGCTAGTCTTATGAGAATGACCAAAGCACAGTCAGCTATCAGATTACTGTGCAAAAGATATAAATGACTACTACCCTGCAATCTGCGCTGGTGCTGGCAGTAAGTTTCTAAGTGGTTTGGCTTCAGAAGTCAGCCTAATTACACACAAATATAAAAGAATTCGGCCTTAGAACATTTCTTTGTAAGGGGCAGTTTACAACTTCACAAATTGTGAAGTCGCCATAAAGAGCATTTGTTACTGACAGGCGCATCACTCATTGATGACTTGGGGATGTTCTTAAAAGAGGAGGCCAGAAGCCCAGACACAGTATCATGAGCTGAGCGTGGTGGTGCAGGCCTTCAATCCCAGCACTTGGGAGGTAGAGGCAGCCAGATCTCTGAGTTCAAGGCCAGCCTGGTCTACACAGTAAATCCCAGGACAGCCAGGGCTACACAGAGATTCCCTGTCTCAAAAAAACAAATAAAACAGAACGACTGCTTGCCTTCTTTGATCACTCTCTGCTGCCAAGCTCTTTGGTGTCAGGGATTGAGCTGACTAGGGTGGTAAGGGACTGAAGAAAAGATAAACAGAGGCAGACACAGAGAGATGGCTCTCTGATGGAGCAAACTCAGCACAGGGCAGCGTGGTATGCTGTTATAAAGTTGAACAGAGAGTGGGGTTATCACACATGGGAGGCAGCATTCCCCAGTCTTGCTAGGCACTGTCTCTGTAGGGGAATAGTCTTCAGGTCATACATATCTGGCACAGGAAGGCGATGGTGGGCATTTTCTGCACACAGTGTCAACAGCCACACACTGACAAGAAGAAGGCTTGGCCATCCCGATGGCCTTACACAGGACCACCATGGCTTTGCTAGTTTTTCATGACTCTGAGGCTTTGGAGTCTTTGAAATGGTTGTGGTGGGGCCCATGTCAGAAGAAGGCATTCACTTGGCACTTCACTCAGTCAGGTCTTCCTCTCCTTCCCACACTTCAAACCCAGAGTTCATCGACTCTACTAGGCCGGCTGGGTAGTGAGCTCCAGGGTTCCTCTTGTCTTTGCTTTCCCAATGCTGAGATTAAAAAACATGCTTTAAAAAAAAATAAAATAAAAACAACAGCAACAACAAACAAACAAAAACAAAAAACAAAAAAAATGCCCATGGTTTTTATGTGGGTTTCAGGGATCTGAACTCAAGTCCTTATGCCTGCTAGGAACTTTACCAACTGGATCATCTTTCCAACCCAAAGAATGTATTTTATAAACTGTAGGTAGATATGTGTCTTCTTAAATCCCCTAAAACCAGCCTTCTGACTGCACTGGTGCTGTTCTAAATGACCCCCTTTGCAGAAGTTTCCACGTGGGATCTGAATCATGAAGTAGCATCACATTTGACCCCAGCTCCACACTCTACTTAACAATGCTGAACACAGATATTTAATAAGTGAGGATGAGATGTGTTATTAGATTCTTGGAATCTACTCTCAAAACCTGAGGAAAAATGGAAAAGAAGAAGTAGCTAGGACTCAGTGTGGAAATAAAGCCTGATTCTGTCTGCCTGCATATTGATGGCAGACAGGCGTGCTCTGGATTGAGCAATTTCTCTAGCTTCCTGTTCCTTCTGGTGACTTTCATTCTGAGATGATCCAGAGTGCCTCACCTTGTGGTCTTGCTCAATGCACCCCTGCTCCTGGGCTGGCTCTCCCTGCCTTAGAATGCCTGTGTTGTTTTCTTCCCATAATTCTGCAAATCAGTTTAAGGGCCACACCCTGAAGTCCCTGGAAGATTCCAGTCTCCTCCAAAGCTTCCACCTCCTGTTCTCTCTAGAAGCCCGTGACTAAGCCGCCGCTGACACCCAGCACAGAGAAGAGGAAGTACTTGTTTATCATTCCATTAGACTTTAGGTTTTATTTGAAATCAGGAATCTCAAGATAATTATCTAATTTTAGGATCTGTAACAATCCCTGACACAGACGATGCTTGATGCTAAGTTTTGCAAATGGTTTGTGAACTCTGACAAGCCAATTTTCTGTGATGTCACCATATTCAAATTATTCCTAAACTGCAATTGTAAACATTTTCCTACACACACACACACACACACACACACACACACACACACACACAGCTAGAGGTGAGCAACCAGTTTTACAACACTTTACATTATTTACACCCGATTTGGCAAAGATTTTCTGAAAGTTAACCTTCACTAGTGCAGATACACGAGGAAAAGCCTGGGCCTTAAGATTGGTCTGGCAAAGACTAGAGAACATGGCTGGAGAGATGCCTCAGCAGTTAAGAGCACTGGCTGCTTTTCTGAAGGTCCTGAGTTCAAATCCCAGCAACCACACGGTGGCTCACAACCATCTGTAATGAGATCTGGTATCCTATTCTGGTGTATCTGAAGACAGCTACAGTGTATTTACACATAATAGTAAATAAATCTTAAAAAAAAAAAAAAAGACTAGAGAACCCGGTGGCCTTGAAGGACGGGGCTTTTTGGAATATGAAATGGGTACTTTGAAGAAGGAGCTTAACTTTTACTTGCCCCTGACTCTAACAATTTTAAAAGAGAAAGTGTTCATTTTGGCTATTTTTAGAGACTTCATAGTTGTCTGGCTACATTGGTTTAGTGTTTGACAAGGCAAGGACACTGTGTAAGAAGGCTACCCATCTTGTAGAAGACAGGAAAGAGTTAGGAGAGAGAGAGAATATGAAGAGGGGAGAGAGAGAGAGAGAGAGAGAGAGAGAGAGAGAGAGAGAGAGAGGCAGACAGACAGGCAGACAGAGAGAGACAGACAGACAGACTATGTGGCGTTGAGTGAACACACAAGCTGGGATAAGATGTGGTCCCCCAGGACCCATCCCCAGTGACTCCTTCCCTCCAGGCCTTATGTCCTAACAGTCCATCCATGTCATCCATCCATTTTCCTAAACCCCAACAGCTTGCAGGGCTAGGGAGATAACTGCCTGTTAGACTGTCTTGCAGATAGGGTTGTATTGTTCAGAAAAACCTCCCCCTGGAATTTAACGTGGAAGTAAGAAATGCAGGTTTGGCTGGGTGGACATGGAACAGGTCTGCAGCACAACCGTGGCTTCTGGATTGGGGAAGCATCTCTGATTCAGTGTTACCATGCATGCACAGGCAGGCTGGCAGCCAGGAAGACAGGCAGGCAGACAGAGAAACCCTGCTTGGGGCAGGCTGTGTGGTTGTGGGGTCAGCCCACCACTGTAACCTAAAGCAGTGTCCTCCAAATGCCATGCAATGAAATACATCATTACAGCCTTACAACAGAAATAGAATCTCATAAAACCAAACAGGAGGAAAAAAAAAAAACCCCAGCTGAGGATACTGTGCCTAAAGGGTTAACATTGCCTAGGCAACTATTTTGTGATGTGGGCCTGGGCACTGGTATGTGTGGATTCCAAGTCACAATGTGCCATGCATTCCTCCTTGTGGGTTTCAGTCACGAGAGTGTGGAAATATCTGACCTCCAGCCTCAACTCCAACATTCTCAGTAACTAATCATTCCGGGTTTGACTGCCCAACAGTGAGATTTTGTTGTTGTTGTTTATAAAGTGCTTTGATGTGTAGTAGGCTACATAAAGTTCTGTAGATTTCCCTTTTCTAACTTGTGAGTTGATGCCTTGGGCTTATATATGGTTCACTTGGCAGAGTGCTTGTCTGACAAAGCCCTGAGTTCAATTCCTACCACAAGAACCAGGCATGGCGGAATGTGTCTATCACCCCATTACTTAGGAGCTGGGGGAGGGAGGATCAGGAGGCCACTGATGGTTACCATTGGCTACCTACTTAGTTAAAGGCTAGCCTACGCAATAGGCGTGCATCGCTGTGTATAGGTGGAGGTGGAAACCAGAGAATTGCCGGAAGCTCATGGGCCAGGTAACCTGTAGTAGCATCTTAAGAGAAGCACCGAGAGATACCTATTTCTAGACGGTGATTCCACCTCACTAAATAAATACATTTTTAAAAAAGTTTAACCAGCAATACATGTGGAGCATAGTCCTGTGTACTATGCAGTTGGGAGGGAAACAGGAAGGGCGATGTGGGTGAGCGCACAATTACAGAGAAGTGGCTGTGCAAGTCGAGATGCCGGGTGTGGCAAAGGGCTTTGTCACGGATGCACTGTGTCCTGCACTGGCCAACAGCGGAGGTTTTGGTCTTCTTTGCTCATGACAGATATCCTCTGAAGATGGCTGTGCTCATCAGCTTGGCTCCAGTGTCCCTTTGCTTATGCAAGTGTCACAACATCACGTCCTACACAGGCCTTAAAGATAGAGATCCCCATGCTGCACCCATGGCTCAACCCGTACTGGAAATTAGTAGCAGCTACTCAAAGGGATGGTGAGCTGCAGGCAAGGCTTTCTCTGCAGCCTCTCAGGTCACTCTGTAGCCTGGTGTGGGAGATATCCTCACCTCACCAGTGTTTGACCTGACTGTTGTTTATTGCTGGAGTCTTGTTGTTCATACTGGAGAGACTCCCCTCTGCCCCGCCCCACCCATCTTCTCCTCTCGTTCCTCAAGTCTGACTGTCTTCACTTAGAGACCTCATCAAGGATCTGCAGTGACCCCCGTCAATGGGTAGGTATTGACTATTTACCCTTGTTTCACATTGCTGTGAGACTCCTTCTTCATTCATCTAGGACCCTACACATAGCAGATACACGGTGCGCCAGTGACATTTTCATAAACTCCTGTAAAATTCAGCCACTGGGCCTGCTGTGAGAACGGCAGGCCTGTGTTCCCCTTCCTCTAATCTCCCCCTTCAGAAATTGGAGTTCCTTAAATGAAATTTAAGGGGTGCCTCAGGCTGATGCTGCTTATTTCTGTCAAGAGTTAATTATGTGTGGAGTCTAAGGGGACTTCCTTGTATGAGTTTTAGGGGGAGTGATGAGGGGACATTAAGAGACACAGCTGGGTAATGGAAAGGCATTCTGTGCTAACTTTAAAGATGGGATATTTCATCTGCTTTAGGGAGCAGATATTTTGTTCCAGATTTTAGTGATGCTCATTGAAAAAGGGAAAATATTAACTTGCAAGAAAAAAAATCTTTGACTTATGTCTTTGTATTATCAGATTGGGGGGAAAAGAAAAATCATAATGTTATCTGGACTGCAATTCTTAGACAGGATAGGTCTTGACATTCTGTCAATCTTCATGTGGCTGACATGAATCAAAGACTACATGACAGTGTTTCACCCCAGCATAGTCTTACAAGAATGGACAAATTTTAAAAACACACATTGTATCTATGTATATATAATGGGTTTTATTATGACGTTTTCATACGTGCGCATAATGTATTTTGATCATATCCACATTTCATCCCTGTTACCCTCTCTTTTTAAACTGTTGCTTTTATTACAGTTATTTATGTGTGAGTGTGGTAGTGGAGGCTGTGGTGGTGCCACAGTATACTCGTAGAGGTCATAGGACAGCTTTCTGGAGTCAGTTCTCTATTTCTGCTCTGTGGGTCCTGGGGATGGAGCTCAGGTTGCCATGCCCAATGGTCCCAGCCTGTAGCTTCCATACCATTTCACTGCCCTTGGTTTTTTTGGAGGGGGTTTTTTGTTTGTTTTGTTTGTTTGTTTTTAACAGAGCTGAGGACCGAACCCAGGGCCTTGTGCTTGCTAGGCAAGCGCTCTACCACTGAGCTAAATCCCCAACCCCGGTAGCGCCCTTGTTGCTCTCTCCTACTCTCTCCTGTTACCCCTATATCCTCTTCCTAAACAGATCCTTTCTATTCTCATGTCTTCTCTTTTTCTTCGCCACCCAGTAAGTCTCCTTAGGGTTGTTTATAGGTACCTGGACTCCTTACCAGTGGCTACCACTAGAGAAAATTTCTCTCTCTCCTCCACAAACCCGTACGGATGATCACAGCTGCTGTGAGTTCTGGACTGCACCAGCCTTGTGATGTCCAGAGGTCAGTCTCCCACCCCACCCCACCCCTCTTCTTCCAAATTGTCCATTCTCTCTGCTCCATCGTCCCTGGTGCTCTCTGAGGCTTGGGCACGGTGATGTCTCATTCAGGCTGAGCACTCGCTATTCTCAGTCTCCTCAGTTTCTGTAGTTGCCTGCTAATCACTGCAAAAAGAAGCTCCTTTGTCACCATAGCTGACAACAAGACTGTGCTATGAGCATGCACATAGTTATCTAAAAGAGGGTTTGACATGACAGTCTTACTGTGTCCATTTAGCACAGCAACAGCAGTAGCTTCCATACCAGGACTGATGTCCTCCCTAGTCATGAGTCTTGACTAGGTTTGCAGTAGAAACTGTGAGTTCTCAAATCTAATCAGAAAGAGCTTGGTTTCTCCCATAACAAGACTTGCCACCATTGCCCCAGTGGGCTCATCTTGCCTGGCTGGGTTGTTGTACATGGAGTCCACTGCTGAGTAATGCTGCTTCTGCTAACTTTCCTCCAGCCCGTGTACCCCATCTTCTGCTAACTTTCCTCCAGCCCGTGTGCCCCATCTTCTGCTAACTTTCCTCCAGCCTGTGTGCCCCATCTTCTACTAACTTTCCTCCAGCCTGTGTGCCCCATCTTCTACTAACTTTCCTCCAGCCTGTGTGCCCCATCTTCTGCTAACTTTCCTCCAGCCCGTGTACCCCATCTTCTGCTAACTTTCCTCCAGCCTGTGTGCCCCATCTTCTACTAACTTTCCTCCAGCCTGTGTACCCCATCTTCTGCTAACTTTTCTCCAGCCTGTGTGCCCCATCTTCTGCTAACTTTCCTCCAGCCCGTGTGCCCCATCTTCTGCTAACTTTCCTCCAGCCCGTGTACCCCATCTTCTGCTAACTTTCTTCCAGCCCGTTTACCCCATCTTCTGCTAACTTTCCTCCAGCCTGTGTACCCCATCTTCTGCTTACTTTCCTCCAGCCTGTGTGCCCCATCTTCTGCTAACTTTCCTCCGGCCTGTGTACCCCATCTTCTTCTGCTAATTTTCCTCCAGCCTGTGTACCCCATCTTCTGCTAACTTTCCTCCAGCCTGTGTACCCCATCTTCTGCTTACTTTCCTCCAGCTTGTGTACTCCATCTTCTGCTAACTTTCCTCCCGCCTGTGTACTCCATCTTCTGCTAACTTTCCTCCAGCCTGTGTACCCCATCTTCTGCTAACTTTCCTCCAGCCTGTGTACCCCATTTTCTGATAGCACACACACTAGCTTCCAGCTTAGTCCCTGGTGGGTTTCTCTAAATCCTAGGACTAAAGGGTGTAGTGTCTTCAGTAATATGTTCTGACTTACTATCTGGTTCTAGTGGCCAAAAAATGTTGAATTTCCTTTTTAAGACCTTTCACACATGGAATGATTATTAACAGGAGGATGGGCTGTGAAAAGGTCATTGTCTGCCCCGTGGAATCATTAAAAGGCAACTTTCTCCAGCTCCAGTGTCATTTGGGTTTTCCTGTCATTGTTCAGAATGAGTCTGGCATATCTCTGAAGCTCCCTTTCTTTCTGTGTAAGGAAAGCTACTAGGCTCAGGGAATGGTTTAGCTGGTGGACAGATTACCTAGCAAGGGCAACGATCTGAACTTGATCCTCATAATCCATGTCAGTTCCCCAGGGAAGAGGACCTCCCTTGGAATCACAGCTGGGGAGCTGGAGGGGAGAACCCCTGAGGATCAGGGGTCAGCCAGTGTAGCATTCCTAAAGAGAGCACCTGAGGTTGTCCTACTGCCTCTGTGTGCACAGGAGCACCCTCTCACACACTAATATGTACACAACACACACACACACACACACACACACACACACACACACTCAGGAAAACAAAACCAAACATGAAAATTCAGGTGTGGTAAGAATGTGTGCTTATGTATGTGTATATGTGTGTGTGTGTGTGTGTGTATGTGTGCATGCATGTACATGCCTGTGGAGGCCAGAGGACAACTCCCTATGTTTCATGTCAGAATATATCTGCCATATATTTTGAGACAGGGGATCTTATTGACCCAGAGCTTACCTAAGTCGGGGAGGCTGGCTAGTTTACCAGTGAGCCCCAGGGACCCACCTGTCTCTCCTTTCCTCTCGCCTGGCTTACAAGCACATACAACCATGCCTTGCTTTGTCTCTGGGTTCTGGGAATTGAAATCAGGTCTGGATGCTCAAGCAGAAAGCACTTTACCGACTAAGCCATCTCTGTAGCTCCCCGCCCCCTTTCTTAATTTACATCTTGTTAACTTGTGCTTCCTACAGCACTGGCACCAGACAATTTCAGGCTGTTTCCCAAAAATCAAATCAAACAATGAGATTTTGCCAACATTAAAATTCCTTCAGAAAAGCAAGAAATACAGACCCTGAAGGCAATTTAAAGAGAGGAGACACAATAGAGTTTTGAGTGATGCCTGAGTATATTGTTGCCTGGGGTAGGTTTTTTTTTTTTTTTTTTTTGTACAATACTCATTTTGATATGGAAGGGTTTGTATAGTTTTAAGTCAGTTTCTTAATATGACTTTTTATCTAAGTCACTTTGAATTTAGTTTTAAAATGATCTTAGTGGATGAAGACTTTGGGTGACCCTTTCTAAGGAAAAAAAAATGGGAGAAATTTACATCTTATCAAACTGAAAATGATGTAGTTGGGAAACACGTTTTAGAAATGCTGGGTGGTGGGAATGCTAGATCTAACAGATGGTGTCCACACTGGCTTGTAACTTGACACTGTTTGGACTCCACTTCTGAAGCTGGGAGTGGTTCAGACCAGGAAATGCTTGCTCTTCAAACACAAAGACTCAGGTCCAAACCTACGGCTCCTTTGACAAAGCCTGGAGTCATTGTTTGCTTAGCACCCCAAGGTTGGCAAGGCAGCTGGAGGCCTCTACTCCTGGGTGAGTTCCAGGCCAGTGGGGCACCTTGTCTCCTAAAACAAAATTCCTGAGGAAGGACTCCATTCTCTCTCTGTTTGTCTCTTTGTCTCTGTCTCTGTCTCTGTCTCTGTCTCTCTCTCTCTCTCTCTCTCTCTCACACACACACACACACACACACACACTGGTTAAGCAGTGTGTAACCTTGACTAAGACCTACAGACTTTCTGGGACCCAGTTTTTCAAGTCCTAGTTGTAAAATCATGAGATTGTCCACTATAACAGTTTTACACCTCAACTTGGCCGAACCATCTCTCAGATATTTGACCAGACATGATTATGGCTGCTTTGGAAAATATATCTTTGGTAAAATTAATGTTAAACGGATGCGTTGTTTTCTTTCAGTGCTGTTAGGAAACATGAGACCTCACACATGCTAGGGAGGAGATGTTCCACAGATCTCCACACTCAGCCCTGAATAGGTGAGCTCTGAGTCAAACAGCATTGTTCCCCATGCGGTGGGAGGATCTCGTCCTAACATCAGAGGGCCTTGACCTCTCCCTCAGCAGCAGTTCACTAGCAGACAGTTTCTGCATGTGGACCCTTCCTAGTACCACCCACCAGCACAGTGTGGGCTCATCAGCCTCTTAACTACACTGGCAAGTTTCTTTTAACATTTTATATATTTATTGGGCTTATTGTGTTTATGTAAGTTAGCACACAGCTAGCACTTGTGTGGAAAGAACATGACAATTTATTTGCCGGAGGTGATTCTTCTTACCATGCGAGTTCTGGGAACAGAACTCAGGTCATCAGGCTTGGCAGCAACACTTGTATCCATTAATGTATCTTCACAGTGCTGGTAATTCCTTAACATAATTGTCTCCATCTTACATTCTATTTCTGTGGGGAACCTTGAGGAACACATTTACAGCAGAGGCTTCTGACCCCAGGACAGGTAAAGGATGAAAGGAACTCTACTTGCTAGAGCCCTGGGTCATGACCAACAGCTTCTCCTGGGAACATTTTCTTCCTTGCCTTCTCTTTCTTTGCTGAAGTTAATTTCTTTCCCCATACAGAAAAACACAGAGATTGGAGGCAGAAGGTAACTTCCAATTGTGATGGTCTCTGTGTTTATAGGAAAAGCTACATTTGAGCTGTGACGTTCAAATGCTGGTCAGATTCGATTGCTACCAAGAGAGACAGGCATGTGAGATGTAGAGAGATATTTGTGTAGAAATAAAGCTTTTCTGGGGCAAGCAAAGGCTTAGGGGCATCAATGGGGAACTCCTGATCACCCTATAAATATTCTTTCAAACCTGAGTGGTTAGAGAAGGCAGGGTGCGGTCTCTGATTCTATCAGAAGATACTGGGGAAAGTCCCTGCTGTGTCTGTGCTTTCACGTGTATATCTGTGCATCCGTGACTTTCAAAAGATAGAGGAGCAGACATTTGATGGATTCAAAAGAACACAGAGGGCCAGCACGAGCATCCTATTCACCTCCCATCTCTGGAGGATTATGGTCCAGTCTAGGTTTTGTTAGGCAATACAGCACGACCCTGCTGGGGGTGGTAGTACAGGCCTGGAATCCCAGTTCTCATGAGGCAGGGGTAGAACGATTGTCTCCAATGCTAAGGTCAACCAGGGCTAGTGAGAAGGAAAACTAGAGTTGCGGGTTATATTTTAACTATGGTCTTAGGCAGTTCACTGGAAAAGTTGCCTGGTGTTATTTCAGGATCTGTGTGTTTTCATTTTTGTTTGTTTTCTGAAACTTTATTTAATGTATGTATGCATGTATGTATGTTATGCAGGGCTTCTTTGTGTAGCTCTGAGTTTTTTTTTGGAACATAAACTCACAGAGATCCACCTGCCTCTGCCTGGGATTAAATGTGCACCACCACCACCACCCGGCTGTTCTTCCCATTCTTAGGCAGTAAAAAGGCTAGACACGTCAGCTGACCTGCAAGCACACTTTGTGTCTTTGAGCTCTTGGGTGTAATAACCGTGCAAGCCTTTGTAAGCTTGATGGTGCTATGCCAGGGGAGTGATTACCAAGGTTATAGCACACTCTCAAGTGACTCAACTGAAGAAAGTCTGCCTGAGAGTCTCTTTCCTGATGTTTCAGTTTTCTGTTTTGTTTCTGGCATACACGATGAACCCCTGTCACAACAGACAATATCCTAACAAGGCTAGCAACTGCTCACACAGCTGGAACTGAGAGGCTAGAACTGAGCTTACCGTTCAGTGGACCACTGCCTATGGCCCATTAGCTGGGTTCTGGCCCACTGGACTCTATTGTACTCCATCCTTGAACGTGTCAAAGCCATTTTAGGCATATTCACTTCTCTGGCACTTTGTTACCTAAAAGTCTAAGGCAGGCTTTGGAGATGGCTCAGCAGGAAAGAATACTTATTATGCAAGAAGACCTGGGTTTGAATCCAAAGCATTCACATATAAACCCTGGGTGGCCTTTCATTGCCTCAAATCCCAGCTCTGTGGAGTGGGGGCAGAGACAGGAAGATGGATAGAGTTTTCTGGCGGCCAGCCTAGCTCCAGGATTAGTGAAAAACCTGTCTCAGGGGAAAAAGAGAGATCAGGTCATCTGCCATCTTCCTTTGGTCTTTACTGATGCACTCACATGAGAGAGAGAGGGAGGCGGGGAGGGAGGAAGAAGAAGAGTAAAAGGCTTTGCTTTATTTTTTCCTGTAAAAAGGAAAATAAAAACCAACCAACCAACCAAACAAAAACCCACCATTCAAGGCTTTGAAAAAAGATAGCTTCTCCTTTTCTCAAGTGACATCTCAGCAGTGATGACTATTCAGTCTCCCATAACAAAAATTTGAGTCCCTGATTATAAACTTTCACTGTGAAAATAGTTGTTAACTCTGGACTCCACATGCACACCTCTGCATGCAACCCTCCAGCCCCATATAATTAGTACATATTTAATGCACAAAAATAATGAATGAATTTCAGGCATGGTTCTTGAGGCAGGAAAGACATTGGTGAATAGACCCTATATTTCCCAGGGACACAAAAAGAGCATCGCTTAGCGCATTAGAAATTAATGTTAACTATGGAAAGAAAATCACAATAAAGTGGAGAGCCTCTGAGGGTCTGGGTATGGAAACCTGGCTACATTTCCTACAGACAGGTCTCCTTGAGAAGGTAAAAGGAATATTTCAGTTTGGCAGCACTATTATGACAACAGCTGTCAGGTATAGGGAGCAAGACAGGCTGTGTCTTGGAGAATGGCTTTCTAACTAGATGCAGCGGATGCCTCAAAGACAAGAAGTTCATAAAGAAGTTTAAAAGCAGAAGGGACTGGCTGAGTGTGCAGTGAGATCAGATCTGGCAGGGTCTTAAAGGCTACCATTGGGCTCTAGCTTGGTTTAACTGAGATGGAAAGTAGCCAGAAAGGCTTTATTCTAGGGGGAGGAGGGAATATGTCTTGGGTTATATTTTCAAAGGACTACTGCGACTGCTATAGTTTGAGCAACAGACTAAGGTATGAAAGTGGGGAGATCACTTGGGAAGCAATTGTTGTCCTCCTGAGAGAGGACTATGGTTCAGATCAATGAGGGTATATGAGATATCTAGATTAAGCATCAGGATTTGAGTGTGTGATGTTCCAATTTGCAAAGTACAGAAGGTGGGGCTAGCCAAGAAACTACAAGGAAAAGTCAGAAAGGGTGATGCATGTTTATAATCCCAACACTTGGGAGGTAGAAATGGGAGGTTCAGGAGACATCCAGGGCTATGTAAAAATTTGAGGTCAGTCTGGATTGCATCAGACAGTATTCTAACCAAGTAAGGAACCAACCAACCAACCAACCAACCAACCAACCAACCAACCAACCAGTCAGCCAAACAACCAAGCAAAATATTTACAAAACAATTATTGGGAAAGTGTAGACAGGAAATAATGGGAAAACTCAGTAGAAGGCTAGGGATGTAGTTCAGTAGGTAGAATGTTTGTGTAACATGCACAGAAGGAGTTCCACATTCCTAGCATTTTATAAACCTGGGAGTTGTAGCATACTTCTATGCTCCTGGCACTTGGATGTGGAGGCAGAAAGATTAGGAATGCAAGGTCATTCTCAACTGCCTTGTGAGTACAAGGTCAGTCTGGACTACTTCTTGAGTGACTGCCTCAAAAACAAAGAAACACACAAAACTGATAGAGTGCAGTGTCTCAGATCCCTCTTCATCTTTGGTGTTGATGCTAAATCATTTAGGATAAGCATAAACAGGGCCTTGAATTTCCTTGGGTGGAAGTCCTTGGTAACCTTTAGAAGTTCCAGTACAGTGTGGGAGGCAAATACCCGATGGGTGATAAGGAGGAATGAGGGAGATGGTGTCTAGACAACCTATTTTCTGAGCCTGCCTTTCTGAGACAACATGTTCCAGTGACTTGAGAAACTAGCATATGGATACCCTTATTCCATGCTTCTCTCTCTGGCTGCATGAGTCTCTGCAAAGCTCTTATCTTGTCCCTGTCACAGAAGAGAAAGTAGTCAGTGAACTCATCAATGAAGCATGAGCAAACCTGATAAGATCGCCGCCTTCCTGGAGGTTATATTCCAGAGGGAGAGAAAAAACTGATGAAGATAGAAACTGTGCAGCTGATCACTGCTGCCAATGAGAAGTATGATGTGTGCTGTGGTCTTAAAAGATGTGGCTGAGATGCTGCTTTATAGGTTGAAGAAAACAAGCAGAGGCATAGATCAATTGATTCCTTGTACAGCTCTGGAGTGGTAGATGGGAGCTGCCCTGTAAAGTATATTTTGTAGGTAAATGTGACCCCTTTCCACTTGGATGCTGAAAACCGAGCACAATGACATTTGGCAGTGGGAACTTTGATGGATAATTAAGACATGAAGTATAGAATTAGTGCCTTTGTAAGAAGAGACACAGGAAGATTTCTGACTCTTCTACTACTCAGGATATAAGAAGACTACATTCACTACAAACCAAGAAGATGGCCTTCCCAGAAACCAAACCTTTTGGTCCTTTCCAATCTCCAGTGTGGAGAGGAAATTTACTTCTACTGTTTAAATCTCCCAGGCCATGAGGTTTTTTTTGTAGCAGTTGTATTTAGATATATATGAGTTTTGCCAAAATGGCCAGAAGACTCTTCCTGCTGAGGGAAAGGCTCTCTAACAGTAGAGGCCTTAAGATGAAAGGGGATAGGAGGAGGGAAGAGGAGCCGGTCTCATTGGTTAGGGTGGTTGAGTTGGGTGGAAGGCATCGAGAAAGCACATGGGCAGCAGAGCATGCAAGGGAGGCTTCCAAGGCCCAGACTGGAGAGAAAGTTGTGCCCTGTGCAGCAGTTGTTGCAGCAGTCATGCTCTGTATACTGTGAGGAAGGGATGGATGGTGGCTGTTGAGTTGGTGACAAATGTATGACTTGAGTTTTTTTTTTTTTTTAGAGTAACCCTGCTGATGGATTAGACACAATGAATGAAAGAAGAGAGCAAAATGACAATTGTTTTTGTCAGGGCTGAGGTGTTTGCCTAACATGCAAGAGACATTGGGTTTGATCCCCAACACTGCATAGGCACTAGATAGGCCAGGCATGATGGCTTATGCCTGTTATCCCAACACTCAGGAGGTAGAGGCAGAAGGGTCAGAAATTCAGAGTCATCTTCAGGTACATAGTGAGTTTTGAGGCCAACCTACACTATAAAAAAATTTTTTTTTGAATGGGCAGTCAGCTACATGAAGACCATTATCTAGGAATATATATATATATATATATATATATTCTAAGTGACAATACAAGGTGGCGAGGAGAGAGTAGGGATTTGAAGCAAAGGATTGGTTTAAAAATAAGAGAGTTCAATAAATTTTGAGGTAAAATGTTTTGAGAAGTTGGAAGTCCAGAGTGGTGGTGCAGACCTTTGATCACAGCACTTGGGAGACTGCAAAACCAGTCAGGGGTACCTAGCAAGCCCTTGACTCCAAAATGAACCAACCAGCCAACCAACCAACCAACAAATCAACCAACCAAACCAACCAACAAACCAAATCAACAAATAAAGAGCCAGCCTACTAGATCAAATACTTGTAGTCTGTGTTAGTTGTTGGATATTGTGGTAGCCCTAATGTTTTTCGAGCCCTTGGAGCTTGTTCAATAACGATTCTCACTTTTGTTAGGAAGAGTGGTGGTTTGAATGAGAATGGCCCCTATAGGCTCATATATTTGAATGTTTTATCACCAGGGAGTGGAGCTGTTTGAAAGGATTAGAAGGATTAGGAAGTGTGGCCTTGTTGGAGGAAGTGTGTCCACTGGGGTGTGTTTAGAGTTTTCAAAAGCCCAGGCCAGGTTGTGTGTGTGTGTGTGTGTATGTGTGTGTTTGTGTGTACCTGCCACAATGAGTGTGGAAATCTCAGAGGAGAGATAACCTGAGGAAGACAGTTTTCTTCTTCTACCACATATGTCTCAGAGATGGAACTCAGAGCATCAGGCTTACTCGCAGGCATCTTTACCTTCTGATCCATCTTGCCAGCCCTGCTGTCTTATTTTATGAGTCAGGGCTTTACACTGTTGCCTGGGCTGGCCTCACATCTATCTGAGCCCTCAGATTACTGGCCTGCACAGACATGTTGGGCTTCTTTGTTTATCTGGTAATTTGGATGGTGGCTTGGCTTCCTTTTGAATTCATCTTTATTTCCCTGGGCTTGGTGAGGGCATGCTCTGAACACATTGTGTGTGTGTGTGTGTGTGTGTGTGTGTGTGTTGTGTGATAGATAGCACCCGCAGTTCCTGATTGAGGATAACGCTAGGAAGAAGAAAAACAGCGTCTGATGGGCTGAAATGTGATGCTGATGCCAGAGAGGTGGGCTTGGGAGCTGGTTCCAACAAGCAGCAGTGTGTAACGGCTTCCACACTGTGCCTGGTGGCTGCAGACTGCTCTGTCCTGGAGCTAAAAGGGAGTCCACGCTAAGGCAGGGTGGAAACCTGACTCACTGGCACACAGTTACAGGCTTTTGTCTCTGATTCTGACTTGGAAGTGACTCACGGGTTGGAAAAAAACCCTTTGGAAGCAAATGTGGGGGAAGGAAAGGCAGTTCTGCCTTGCCTGAATTTTATCCTAACATACAGTGTGGGCCTGCTCTCCCATAAACTCTGGTAACCTTATACTGCTTCAGCCTTCCTCCTTCCACAGCACAGTTATGAAGCCTGCCGACGCCCCCATTTTCTTCAAGATTTGTCTGAAATGCAATTTAGAGGGAGATATAAGCTCTCTATTTCTATTCACTCCAATAAACGCTAATTACCGTTAGGGCAGGGCAGATGGGCTTCTAGACGCCTGAAGCGGTATGTAACACTCTTCCTTTACATTTACCAGAGCCTCTGCTTCCCACAGCTACAGGGCTACCTCCCTGCCATTCAGACTGGTCCCGGCAATCTGCAGTAGATTTACTGAGCATCTGGTTGTGGGAGTCGAGGCTGAGGCACAAACACTCTGGGAGCACAGCTCAAAACAGTGGGGCTCACATGAGGGCTGAAGAGAGCTCTGAGATCTTGGGCAACTTGGATTAAGAAATGCAGTTTGGCTTTGACGTTTGGGGGTGAATATAACACAGATATAAATTAAGTTAAACAATAAGGAGACATTCTTGTGTAAAAACAAACAAGCAAACAAACAAACGAGCGAACAGATTAGGCTGGTACAAGGCCTATGGGGCAGGGAGGGGCACAGTTGTGACCTACAGCCTCAGAGCCCCTGCTGGCCTCCCTGATTTGTTCTTGTTTCCTTCTCTGACTATCTGTCTTCATACTGGTTGGTCTCTCCCGCACTAGGCCAGGAAATGGGGTCACATAGAACTTTGTAATTTTTTTCAGTTTATCCCTAAGGAGAAATTGTCTTTTACACTTCCAGTTTCTAGTTCCCGGAGAAGGCTTCTGATTGGATTAAAATATGTCACCATTAGGATCCTGGACCAATCCTTTAGGAGCATGGGGTGAACTGGGCCCAGTGTGGTCCCTGCTTCGTGGACTAAGTGATTCTCTTGGGAACCTCGTGGAGTTGGTGCATCAGAAGGGGCTGCAGCTTCAACGCGGACTGAAGACTGCTGCTTAGGGTAGAATTTAGGAAATCAAGCGTCTGTAGGCAGTTTTCAGAAACAGGGACAGGGGCTTTGACCTGGCAAATGCAGTGTGCCAAGAAGAAGTTGCCCATTTTTAAAAAAAAAAAGGAGACAGATAGGCCTTTGCAAAATCTAGATGTATAACGCACCCCCCCCCCCCCCCAGGTGCTGAGAGGACAGTGGCTGTCCTCATTTGGCTGATGTGGCCCCAAATAGGTTGAGCCCTCAGCCGGAGCTCAGAAGCCTTGAGTAGTCCCCCCACCCCCCCAGGGCGTCTCATTAGCTTTCTTCTCCGGACAGGCCCAGCCCTTCCCTTCCTGAGCCAAGGCTCAGCTTCTAGGTTTGCATAAGCCTGGGGCAAGGGAATCGGTCTTTCGGTTTCTCCTCCCCTGGTGCCACACTATCCAAGCCCGGAATGCTGGATGTGAAGAAAAGCCAGGGGTCTACAAGGAGATGCCAGCTGAGTGGCCCCTAGTTGGTAGCAAAAGTCGGGGGAGGGGGGAGGGGAGGTTCTGGGCCTCTTAAGGCAAATCCTGTTAATTAGCCTTGAAGACTGTACCAGAGTGTCAGTTTGCAAGGTGGGAACAGGAGCCTACACTGTGCACCTGTAAGGAAACACGTAAACCATGACCTACAAAATGTCACCAGAGCTGAGGCACAGTTTCCTAGAGGCTCTCTGAAGAAGGAACTCTACCAGGGAAAGGGACCCGGAGCATTCCAGACTCTGTGGACAGTCTCTTGTGTGTGTTAGAGGGTGTTGGGTGGGATTGGGCAAGGCCTTTGCAACCTCCACTTCCCTTGGTGACTGCTGCTAGCTTTGTAACCCGCTCTGCCACGAGGGATGCGTCTGGAGGTAGGCGGTGGTACCAGTTTCTATTAGCCAGAGGAATATTTGGCTAAACATAACATTGAAAACCCTCTCTCCCTAGCCCAGGAGCCCTCTTGACTCGGTCCTGATGCGGCTGAGATCCAGCCAGCCTGGCCAGGCAGCCGCCGCAGCTCCCCTCCCCCGCTGGACTGTGAGCTCATTTTCGCTCGGCTGGTCTCTGCGCCGCCGGATGGATGGCGCCCCACCCCCCTTCTCCTCTGCTCAGTCATTCAGACTTGGAAAGTCAATAACACGCTGACATCATCAGGGGTTTGTGTATTATTACACGGCTACTTTCCAGAATACCTGGCATTATCTAAGAGAGGAGCACTCGATTGCACCAGCAAGGCCCGGAGCGGAGTCTGCAGCCCCGGGGAGGCGCGGCTGCTGTGGCCAGGCCCTTTTTTCCACCGGGAGTACCTCCCGGGCACCAATTAGGAACAGATGGTGGCTTCTGCTCTAAAAGCAGATGCACTTTAGATATCGATACAGATTCATTTTGGCTTGGGGGTGTACTCAGAAGTCACCCTCAAGTGACCTCCATTTCTTCTGAAAACACACATGCCCTGACTTTTGGTCCTTAAAGAGCATTTTCAATGATTCTCAGACAGGCAAAAAAAAAAAAAAAAAAAAAAAAAGAAAGGCAGTTGCTCTAACCAGAAGCCAGTGCCTGCCTCTTGAGGCTTAGGAGTGGGGGCGGGTGGGGGGTGTTACGCAATCACCATTGCGGCTGATTAGGGCTTTGCTTTGCCTCCAAGGCTAAACTGAAGGTTTTGGTGCCTGAGTTTCTCTTTAAGCTTACTGCAGAGCAAACGCACAGAAAAACATGGCCCAGATTTATGGTGCAAAACTGCTCTTCAAGCAAATTGCCTTAGCATTCTGTTTCGGTTCTGGAGCAGAGAAAAGTAGATGGATTTGGTGTTAATTAAGATCTCTTTATCTGACTGTTCCGGTGGTTCCTTTGCCTAGAATGAGGTTTTTTACTTTTGTTTTTTTGTTTTTGTTTTTTTTAAAGTGTATGCATTTAAGCAGTTTGCTTCTCTCCCCCTTGCTGTGAACGGTACCTGAAAGGAGCTTTGATACTAATTAATTGTATAGATTGCTGACACTTTGTTTTTGAGAACACATTCACATATTAAAGACAATGCATCCAAGAACTCACGCAACATGGTGCCTTTTCTGTTTGGCCAAACAGGCTATTTATTTACAGGCACATGACAGGTCTCCTTTAAGTTCTCTTGGGTATTTTTAATTGGAAAAAATAATGGCAGGCAGCCCTAATTTGGAGAATGACAAGGGGAAGGGCTGGTCCTCCTTGGCCTCGTCTTACCCCTCCCGCTCCCGGCGGGGAGCTGCCTGATCTGAAGTCCTGAAGTGCTCCCCTGAAGGAAGCAGAGCAGACAGCCTCTCAGCTAGTAAGGTTTTCTCTCCCTGCAGCCGGTTATTTCGGAAGGTTAGGGCAGCTTCCCTCTTAATGCTATGACAGAGACCGATCTGAGCCTGTCATTTCTTGGATACAGCCACAGCTGGAGTGCACGCAGCTGGGAGTCAGGGCAAAAACCTCCAAGATGGCCCCTGAATGCCTGCAAAGTGTCTGAAATGGTGAGACATGGAGAAAAATGGAACTTATGGGGTCGGGAAGAAAATGAACGAACCCCCAGTTTGGAGCCTGCTTGAATCCTCTAGCCAGCTGAAAAGCAAAAGATTGTTTTTTTAAGTTAAAATTTGCTGTGAAGGTTACTGTCATACAAACAATATTTCTGGGTATGTGTACACAGGCCAACATGTGAAGGTCAGAGGGCAACCTCAAGTGTCGGTCCACACCAGATGACTCCCACTTTTTGCTTGAGATGGGGGTTTCTCCGGTGTTTTGTTTCTGTTTTTATGTCTATGGGTGTTTCTATGTATGTATGTGTATGTATGTGTGTATGTGTATGTATGTATGTATGTGTGTGTGTATGTATGTATGTATGTATGTATGTATGCATGTATGTATGTATGTATGTATGTATGTATATGTACATATGTATGTGGGCCTATTGAGGTCAGAAAAAGGTGTTTGATCTCCTGGAGCTGGAACTTTCAGGGGTTGAGAGTTCCCAGATGTAGATACTAGGGACTCACTTCTGGTCTTCAGCAAATGCAGCAAAGGCTCTAAAGTCTTACCTCTAACCTAGTGGTCTTCTCCTTGAAGTAGGCCAGGCTAGATGGCCAGAGAGGTCCAGCCACCTGCCTGCTCCGACCTCCCATTTTGCCATCCTGCAGGTTACCTGGTAATGTCTGGCTTTCTATGTAGCTTCTAGGGAATCAAACTCACACTTGTGAGGCAAGTGCTATACTGACCAAGTTCTCTCCCCACCCCCACGATCCTTTTTACATAGAAATAGTTTATGTCAAATTAGCAATGAGTCATGCTTAAGTCCCAAGCTTATATAATCTGGAGGATGGTTTATCTTCTCTACAGGGTATTGCTTGGAAAGCTTACAAAGTAGACTGCATCAAGGGAGAGGGTTAGGGAGGGTAATGAGACACATGTGACCTGAAAATGGAAGGGGGAGGCTGCATAAGTACAAGTGGGGATGGGGGCAGGGAGAAGGAGGGGGGAGGGGAACCAATTCAATCTAATTATGTCTGAGAGCACCATAAGGAAGCTGGTTATTTTGTATGCTAATTAATACATAAATTACAGAATGCATAAACTGTGGGCAAGATTTCAATCCATTGCTCACTGATATTTTTGGTTAAAAATTAGAGGAATAAATTAGAAAAGCAGAAATAGGATGCGTTGATTCTTAATGATGAACCCAGCAGGCAGGAGACTAAGCCAAGAGGGTCTTGAGTTGGAGGTCTTATATAGCGAGTCCATGTCTAAAAGTAAGTAAATTAATAAATATTAGAAAGCAGGTAAATGGTGTTTTTAGTAAGTTTTAAAAAATTAGCTTCAGAAATGTTCTGCGTTGAGCTGTTACTATTTCAAAATCTTCTTGGTTACTCTGCACATCTAGCCATGTAATGTCCCTGGATAGCTCTTACACCTGGACGGGACCTTAACGAGGCAAGCCAGAAGGCCAGCTGTGTGAGGTTAGCCTGGTTTGGGGTTTAGGGGTGTTGACTGATCAAATTTGTTTTGCTTTACAAAACAAAGAACCATAACAAAAAAAGAAATCCAAAATGGAGTAAAACGCTGTAGTTTTTATTTCTCATTAAGGAAAGAAGGAAGGAAGGAAAGAAAGAAAGGAAGGAAGAAAGGAAGGAAGGAAGGAAGGAAGGAAGGAAGGAAGGAAGGAAGGAAGAAAGAAAGGAAGGAAGGAAGAAAGAAAGAAAGAAAGAAAGAAAGAAAGAAAGAGAAAGAAAGAAAGAAAGAAAGATCTTTTCTTGTAAAGGAAAAAGCTTTAAACAATACAAACCACAGTGACAAACTGGGTTGAGCTGAATGTAATATGCTAATTGATGGATTTTGAAATTTATTTCTTGGGTTGGCTGTAGCATGGTAGAGTGCTTGCCTTATATGTGCAAGGCCCTCTGGGTTTGCTCTGTAGCACTCATAAAGCTGATGGGGAGGGGAGAGACATGCTTGTCATCCTAGGGCTAGGGGACTGAGACAAAAGGAACAGAACTGAACATGGTCCTAACAACACAGTGATGAGATGCTCGAAGGAGAAACGAAAAACAAAAACAAAAAAAACAACAAAAACTTAAAATTATACACACACACACACACACACACACACCACCTGCCTGCCCTGGAACTCATGCTCTGTAGATCAGGTTAAATTCAAACTCTGCCTCCAAAGTGCTGGCATTAAAGGCCCTTGCCGCCACGCCTGAGCTTCATGCCCTTCCTATGAAAAGACAGATCACTGTTATCTTCTAGTTGTCTGGAGCATACTCTATCTCCAAAAATATTTACATTACGATTCATAACTGCAGCAAAATTATAGTTATAAAGTAGCAATGAAGTGATTTTATGGTTGGAGGTCACCGCGACTCGAGGAACTGTATTAAAGGGTTGCAGCCTCAGGAAGGTTGGGAACTACTCTCTAGAAGACTTGCCTTACATCACCAGGGTGTAGCTCAATGACAGAGTGCCAGCCTAGCATGTACAGGTTTGATTCCTAGCAAATGGAAAAACAGTTACTGCTTGGCATCCCAAATAGAAGTTGTCTCAAAGGATATAACCGGTGCACTGCAAAAATTGGCATTTTGGAATAAAACTGCTCTATCACGTAAAAATGTATCTAATGGGATTGAAAAAATGTAGTCATCTAATACCCGTACTTATTTACTTAAATATTCATGAAGAAATGCTTCTCTAACCTTGGCAAATTTTACATCTTTATGTAGCTATGTTTATAAATCATTGAGAAAACAGGTATAAATTAAAAACTGTATGACTTAAAACACTATAGGTTTTCTTGTTGGAGACCAAACTCTGGGAAAACAGACCTTCAATAGCTCTCACCTTGAGAGTTCACTGACCTTGCAGTTTACAGATGAACCACCCCCTTCTTCACACTTCACTCTTTCTGGCTTGGGTTCCCCTCGGCTCCACGAATAACTAGGTCCCGAGGGTCGGGACATTTTCTAAGTTTTGTTATACTAGACAATGTATACTATCTCTCTATATCTATGCATATCATAAGTGTGCATGCATGTTCACATCGGTATCCTGTCCCGCGGGACCTAGTTATTCGGGTAGTTGAGGAGTACTGGCAGCCTGAAAGAGAAATGGGCAGGAAAGAAGAGCGAGGCCAAGCAAAACGGGGTGTCTTGTCAAAGCCTCTTTAATGAAAAGCAAAGCGCCTGGTTTTGAACACTCCGTAAGAGGAAGTAGGGAGGGGCTGAGGGGAATGCTAAAAGCACAGAAGGAGGAAAGATCATCCAGGGCAGATGGCAACCAGCTGCTTTTTTGGAATGCTGGTTCGCCTAGACAACCGCGGGTGTTCAGCCAGAATAAGAACCAGTTGATTAGCCTTGTGTGAAGAAGGGGGTGGTTCAGCTCTAAATTGCAAGGTCAGTGGACTCTCAAGGTGACAGCTGTTGAGAGTCTGGTTTTCCACAGTTTGGTCTCCCACACATGGGTACATTTTTTGCATGTGTGTGAGCCCATGCCATGACTTACCTGTGGAAGTCAGAGGGAGGGACTTGGTCCTTTTTTTTTTTTATTTTTCTGAGATAGGGTTTCTCTGTTTGGAACTCACTCTGTAGACCAGGCTGGCCTTGAACTCAGAAATCCACCTGCCTCTGCCTCCCAAGTGCTGGGATTACAGGCGTGTGCCACCACCACCCGGTGGGGCTTGGTTCTTATGGAAACCATGTGAGTTCCAGGGACTGAACTGAGGTCACCAGACTTGGAGGTTGGCATGTGCGTAAACCACTGAGTCATCTTGCTCACTCTTCACCTTATTGGGGTCAGGGTTTCTATTTGAACTCAAGGCTCATAGATTGGCTAGGATGGCTTAGCAGTGAGCTGTAGGGATCCATCTGTCTCCTTTCCTGCCCCTTCAGTCTTGGTGTTACAGATGTGTGCCACCATGCCTGGCTTTTATTTGGGTGCTGGAGCACTGTACCCAGGTCCTTATGCTTGTGCCACAGACCCTTGACTGACCAAGACATCTCTTGAATACACACACACACACACACACACACATATATATATTTGTAGCAGAATTTTTCCCCAATTAATTTAAATATTAATACAACAAGAAGCCTGTGATTGGGCAGTAGAAAAGGAAGGCAGGCAGAGATTTTTAGGAATGAGAGAGAGAAGGGGAGAAGGAAGGAAGATGAAGGAAGAGAAAGATGATCAAAGATTCCACGTGGCTTTAAATAACCACAGGTAGCTATGGATATCATAAAAGTATAGAGTGATTGGGATACTTGTTTAATCTAGGTGGGTAGCTTGTATTATTATCAATTGGGTCTAAAATTATTGTGTGGGTGTCTTGTGAGATAAAAATTTATTGATATATAAAACTGACTGATAATTATAAGCTTTAAGAGTTTTGATTTACCAGGCTGTATTAGTCGGGGTTTGCTAGAGTCACAGAACATATGGATAGTCTCTATATAGTAAGGGAATTTGTTGATGACTTACAATCTGTAGTCCAACTCCCCAACAATGGTCAGCAGCGCTGTGGATGGCAGCCCAAGGACCTAGCAGTTGCTCAGTCCTACAAGGCAAGTAAGCGAAGGAGAAAGTGAGTCTTCCTTCTTCCAATGTCCTTATGTAGGAGGTCTCCAGCAGAGGGTGTGGCCCAGATTTAAGGCATGTGTCATCATGCCTGGATCTGGGATTTGCTTCATCCCAGTTGACCTTGAACTCAGAGATCTCCCTGTCTTAATCTTCTGGGATTCATAGCCACTGTGCCTCAAGATCTCTAAGCCAAGATCCAGGTCAGAGTTCATTCCAGATATAGTCAAGTTGACAACCAAGAATAGCCACTATATGGGTTAAGGGGATTTGTGAAGGCTAGCTAAAGCGGGTGGATGACTGGGAAAGTACAAGTGGCTCTGAGGCGGGTGAAACAGAGCTGGGAAGACTGCCTGGAGCTAGCCACAGAGGCAGTGAGACCGAGACTGCCTGGGCAGAGAGTAGCTGGGTATAGTGAGGGATGGTGCCATTTTAAAAATATTTCCCGCAGCATATCTAATGAGGTAGATGTAACTTTTCTTTATTTTTTTTTTAAAGATTTATTTATTATTATACATAAGTACACTGTAGCTGTCTTCAGACAGTACCAGAAGAGGGCATCAGATCTCATTATGGGTGGTTGTGAGACCCCATGTGGTTGCTGGGATTTGAACTCATGACCTTTGGAAGAGCAGTCAGTGCTCTTACCCACTGAGCCATCTCGCCAGCCCTGTAACTTTTCTTTAAATTAGTTTCTGTAACTATGGATGACTATACTACCACTCACTTGGATGAGTAGGCTTGGCATCAGTCCTAGTTATAATTGTTGACCCATGCGCACACACACACACACACACACACACACACACACACACACACACAAATTAGTTATGGATGTAGTATTGCAATATTATCTCAAGATCCTTCAAACACCTTCTGAATTCTTTGCCAAAACCTTATGCCTTGTTAAAAAATCAGCTGTGGTTAGCTCCTACTTCATTCTTTTTGTTTGTTTGTTTTGTTTGTTTTTGTTTTTGTTATTTTGAGACAAGGTTTCTCTGTGTAGCCCTTGGCTGTCCTGGAACTCACACTGTAGACCAGGCTGGCCTCGAACTCAGAAATCCGCCTGCCTCTGCCTCCCGAGTGCTGGAATTAAAGGCATGCGCCACCATCACCCGGCTTACTTCATTCATTTTTATGTTGAGCAGAGTAAGAAATACCTGATCAGCAAATGTATTTATTTCAAATCTTCTGTGTTCTTTGCTTCCTTGACACCTATAATTTAATTTGGTCTTTGTAGTGCTTTGTGTAGTACTGGGCCACTGGAATGGATGGGAGGTTTTGTTTTCATCAGTATAGTAGGGGATTTGAGATATAGAGAACACCTTAACACACAGCACTCCTAGGGGTTGAAGAAACTAATTTCTTTAAAATGACTGTGTACACCTTAGAATGTCTTCATGTATATATAGGGTATATGTGCTCTCCAGTTAAAGTGTGACTTCCCTGGAAAGAAGTCCAGGTCCTTGTAGCAGAAGGGAAATGATTGCATATTGTGGAACACTGTTTTCTGAGCAGAACAGCTATGATGGTCTTAATCAGAGCAGCTTCCTTTACTACAAAAACTCTCTCAAGTTCCAACTTGAAAAGGAGGGATTGGGCCACCAAGGGCCATTAGAGAATCCAGATTCTCTCTGGCACATCCCTTCCAGAAGGATGTCATCTTGCCTTATCTGCACAAGGCCTTGGAAGGTGCTAGAACACAAGAGTGTGGAAAGTTAACTGCAGGTATGTCTTAGTTAGGGTTTCATTGCTGTGAAGCGACACCGTGACCATGGCAGCTCTTATACAGGAAAACATTTAATTGGGGCTGGCTTACAGTTTCGGAGGCCAAGTCCATCATCATCTTGGCAGGAAGCACGGCAGTGTACAGGCAGACAAAGTACTGGAGAAGGAGCTAAAAGTTCTACATCTTGATCCTCAGGCAGTAGGGCAAGACTATGTGCCACACTGGGTGTAGCTTGAGCATATATATCTATCTCCACAGTGGCATACTTCTTCCAACAAGGCCACACCTACTCCAACAAGGCCACACCTCTTAATAGTACCACTTTCTATGGCCAAGCATTCAAACATATGAGTCTAGGGGGCCATATCTATTCAAACCGCCACAGGGTAGGTGGTACTCCATCCATGTACCCATGTAAAAGTAGTTATCTATGCCAGGGTGAGACTTTTTGGTGATGTGGCTAATTGGAATCTCTCACCTGTGGGGTAACACCCCCCCACCATACTCCTATAGGTAAGTAATTCTCCATTGATATGTGACATGCATATGTGAGATGTTTGCAAGTGTGTGCATTTGGAGGCTACAGCAAGATGTCAGGTATCAAGAGTTCTCTTATATCACTCTCTGCCTTATTCCTTTGAGGCAAGGGTTCTCTCAAACCCTTCTCCTTCCTCATAGTTCTAGAATTGTAATATAAACACACGTGAGTCCCATTATTACATGAGGGCTGGGATCCAATTCAGCCTTCACACTTGTACACACTAAACCATCTAGCCCACTCCCCACATTTTAAAAAGATAGCCATTTAAAGGCCCTTTCAAGCATGATTCTGTTTACTCGAATTTATGTCATGTGTGTGCTAAAGTGCTTGTGTGGAGGTTGGAGGGAAGCCTTGGGCAGTGGTTCTCAATCTCCTTAATGCTGCCGATCTTTAATATAGTTCCTCATGTGGTGGTGACACCCACCATAAAATTATTTGGTTGCTACTTTATTACTGTAGTTTTGCTACTGTGATGAATTGTAGTAAACATCTGAAATGCAGTATATCCACTATGTGACCCTGAAAGGAATTGTGACCCACAGGTTGAGAACCACTGCTTTTGGGAATCAAATTTCTCTTTCCATCATGTATCTCTTAGAGATCAAATTCCGGTTGTCTGGCTTGGTGGTGAATGCCTGTTTTTACCACATGAGTCATCTTGCCAGCACCTCAATAGAACTGACATTCTGATGAATGCAATTTATGTGTGTGAAGCATTGTACATGCATTATTTCTGTAAATCTCTGCAATTCTCCTGTAAGGTAGATTTTGTTGTGCTTGTATATGTGTGTCTCCTCTCCTCCAAGTCTTATGATGAACCCTGACCTCAGACACAACAGTATTAGAAGGTGGGGCCATCAGGAAATAATTAAAGGTCATGAGGTCATCACTCTGACTGTGGGGTTACTGCTTTTTATAAAAGAAACCCAATGAAGCTTTCCATTTTCAGTGACCTTGTTTTTGGTGATAGGACATGCCATAGTACATGTGTGGTGGTTAGAGGCTAACTCTGCGCAGTCAGTTACCTCCTCCACCTTTACTGACTGGTTTTGTGTCAACAAGCTAGAGTCATCAGAGAGTAAGATGCCTAGAGATCCAGATGTGAGACATTTTCTCAATTAGTGATCAATGGGAGAGGGCCCAGCCCATTGTGGGTGGTGCCACCTCTGGACTGGTGGTCTTGGTTTCTCTAAGAAAGCGTGCTGCACAAGCCATGCAGAGAAAGCAGCAAGCAGCACCCCTCTGTGGCTTCTGCATCAGGTTCTGCCTCCAGGATCCTGCCCTGCTTGATCTCCTGTTATGACTTCCTTCAGTGATTAACAGCATTATGCAAGTGTGGGCTAAATAAATCCCTTTACTTCTCTACTTATTTTTTGGTCATGGTGTTTTGTCGCATTAATAGAATCCATAACTGGGCTGGTGAGATGGCTCAGCGGTTAAGAGCACTGACTGCTTTCCCAAAGGTCCTGAGTTCAAATCCCAGCAACCACATGGTGGCTCACAACCATCTGTAATGAGATTTGACGCCCTCTTCTGGTACGTCTGAAGACAGCTACAGTGTACTTAGATATAATAATAAATAAATCCTTTTAAAAAAAAATAGAATCCACTTGGATTCCTTCAAGTCCTCAGGCTTGTAAGCTCTTTTACCTGCTCAGTCGTCTCCACTGGGAACTTTTCAACCCTTCCTGTCTTGTGGGGATATGTAGAAAGCTACTACCCATGAAGTGGACTCCGGAACTGTGAATAGGACATTTCTATTATTTGCAAGTCACCCAACTCAAGGTTTGCTTGGTTTTGTTTCTGTGTCTTCTAAGGCAGGATCACCATGCCACTTTTCAGGTGAAGAAAGGGTCAGAAGGCAAGAGAGCTCATCTTCCAGCTGTGCGTCGAACATTGCAACACTCATGACTCTGTCTCAGTTTCCTTGGGTACAAGGGGGACTGACTGTAAGCTAGGCATAAATCAAAAGCAATACATGCAAATAGCTTCCTTTTCTACATAACATTAAGGACTCAGGGACCATAACCTTCTGGTTCAGTAGATGTACCCATCTGGCTTTGCTAGGTGCACTTTAGCAAATGGTTGAAGACTAATAGTTATTTAAACTATTTATTTTAATATTTTTGTATCCATTTAGATTTGTTCCACATCTTCCAAACCATTTAAGGAGACTTTATTTTAATATGATTGCCTTTCAACATTACAGGACCCACAGGATGAGAATAATGTATCTGACTAAGTCAGTGAAATTGTAGAAAATAAAGTACAGGAAGCTCTTAAAATATTAGGAGGGTCTTTAAACATTAGGAGTACGACTAGCAGCCTACTCCTATACATAGCTCAGCACTGCAGAGGCAGTGTCAGGAGGGTCACAAGTTCAAGGTCAGCCTAGGTTATGTTTAAAACAACAAACAAAACAAAAACCAAAATACCTAGCCACTTGGCCTACTCTGGCAGTAAAACATGAGTGGATGGTAATGTTATTCACTAATTTGATAAACTCAGGCCAGGGAATCTGAACGGAAAAAAAATGCTTTTGTGGTTGCCCCAAGGAGCTTCTGGGATAGCCACAAGTGATGAATCTTAACCCTAAAGTGGATCCAAATTCTGAAACCTGGAAGGAGAATTGGCCAGTGACAGTCTATCATGGAGCCAAGTCCTATGATTTGAGTTGTCCCCAGGACCAAGATAAAAATCTAGATTTGGCTACACTGCAATGTAATGCACTGGTGAGTCAGCCGAGTCAATACAGTAAGGTTTTGGTTTAATGAGAGACCCTGTCTGAAAGGCAACAAGGCAGAGATTGGTAGATGAAGAGACTTGGCGTTTTGCCCTGGGCTCTGTATGTACCCACAAGGACTTGCGTACCCCACACTCCTGTACATTAAACTCCATGTGTAAGAACAAATAACTGGGAGTCTAGGCACAGTCAGAGATACTTAGAAGCCCTTATAATTCTATAGTCTGGTGGTATTTGCCAGTGGCCTTACCATAGCAGACAATTTTAATGTGTGTACCATCCTGTGGAATGTACCAGATGGGAAGAATATAAGCTAACCTGGGTGTAGGGGCTGAGAGATGGCCCAGCTGGTAAAATGCTTTCTGTAAAAGCACGAGGTTCTAAGTTTGGGTTCCCAGAACCCATGTAAAATAGCCAGATGCAGAAATGCCTGTCTGTACACCAGCACTAGGAAATGGGATGAGTAGAGATAGGAAGATCCCTGGGGGTTGGAGGGCTATGCAATCTAGAGAAATCAAAAGACTCCAGGAGTAGACAGAGATAGACCCTGTCTCCAAGATAAGGTAGAGAGTAGTACATTATGGAGGGTGAGCATTCATGCACATGGAATGTTCTGGTCAAACTTGCAGGCAAAGCCTGTGAGAGATCGTCTTGCTGATTGGAGGGATTTTGACTGCTAGTGTTTGTGGGCAGCATTTCATACAGCTGACCAGGCTTGGTCAGTTCTGGTTTAGAATGTGTTTACTTATTTTTGAAAATTTTGTGTTCTGCTCCCCTTTCCTATGTGTGTATATATGTGTGTGTGTGTACATGCATGGAATAATGCTAGGGTGGAGTTCCGATACCTTGTGAAAGTTGGTGTTGTTCTTTCACTATGTAGGTTCCAGGAATCGCACTGGAGTCATCAGCATTGGCAGCAAGTACCTTTACCTAATGAATTAGCTTGCTTGCATTTTTTTTTAAGGTGGTGGTAGTAGGCAAGGTCTAATTAGCCCAGGCTGATCCATGAATGGCCTTGATCTCTGATTGTCTGACCTCCACCTGAAATTACATATGTGTACCATCATGTGTTCTTGTTAGATGGAGAAAGCAGAACTTTAGCTAAAGAAGGATCATTATCTGGGTCTGGAGGAGATTAGTACAAGGGTTGGGGTCAGCGCAGAAAACTCAAGAGCAGTAGAGCCTGAGGTAAAAATCACCCATTGGGGCTGGCGTTCAGCTGACAGTGTTTCTTCACAGCACGTACCAGGCCCTGAGTTTGATCTCTGTCACTATAAACTGGGCGTAGTGGTACATCCCTATAATCTTGGCACTTAGGAGTCCAAGGCAGGAGATTTAGGAGTTCAAGTTCACGCTAATTATAGACCAAGTTTGAGGTCAGCCCGGGCTACAGGAAGACTATATTAAAAGCAAAAATTATTAAAATGTATTGTTGGTTCATCTTTCCCAGTCTTAGATATCCGGAAATGTTCTTTCAACCACATACTTTCCTGACATTTACCTTAAAATTGGTAGTAATAATATCCCTTTAAAATGGTTAATTAATTAATTAATCCTAGCACTCAGGAGGCAGAGGCAGGTGGATATGTGAGTTCAAGGCCAGCGTACTCTAGGGAGTAAGTTCCAGGATAGCCAAAGCTATCCTGAGGACACAGAGGAACCTTGTCTTGAAAAACAAAAAACAAACAAACAAATTAACCAACCAAAACCAATGATTAATCCATCCAAAATAGAACCTTTTAGCACTTTCCTACTGCAGAAGAAGTTATTATTTTCTGCTGTTTCAAGGTTTGGTAGCGATGCCTATTGTTTTTAGTTCTAGTGCAGAATAACAGACCAGTAGTCAACCTTATCTCTGTCTGTATAATTTGGAAACCCCACCCTAACTGAATCCTGCCCTCGCTTCCCCAATGAAGAACATCTCTAGTGGGATGGCTTTGTCATTCCCTGGCACACACAAGATTCATAGCTCCAGCCCTGCTCCCCACTTGCCCACTGAAGTCTTTTCCATCCTTCAAAGCCTAGATCAATTCTCTCTTCTATAAATCTCAGCTGCTCCACTGTCTCCTTGGGTATCTCTCTTCCGGGCTTCTTGATTCTGCAACACACAATTTAGCACTTAATTATAAGGTTTACTGTTTGTTTTCAAGCTTACTTCCTCTCCCTTATCCCTGGAGCCGATCACCGTACCTCTCGCAAGGCTAGTTTTCAGCAAATGCTTATTGAACTGAATCAGTCTTCTCTGTAATTGTCTGGGATTTTCGAATCCGTATTTTCTCAGAGTGTAGAACAGAGTAGGAATTCAATAGGGAATAATTGCTGGATGATTCTACTGTTTATTCTGTATATATTACCTGGTAAAATGTCCCCTGAACTTACAAGAAGATAGAAGAGGATGGGCAAAAATATGCTATTTAAAATCAGGTCCAGATTATATATCTACTTCCCTGCCTGGTTCTGTGAGCAGGACCCTTTCTCCCACTTTTTGTGCCAGAAGACAGCATTTCACAAGACTCCTCTCCTTTCTGTCGCTTACATTCCTTCTGCTCCCTTTTCTATGATGTTCTGGAGCTGTGGATGGGGAGTTATGCCGAAGGCCTATTTACAGTGATCATTCAACAATCTCTATTCTCAGCCCTCTACTTAGAAGTCTCTGCAGTAACTAACCACTTCCTACTTTAAAATGAAGTGACCTTGACCAAAGCTGACAACAGCTTTAATCTGCAGGCATAAACATACATATTTAGAAGGCAGTTTGATGGGCAAAACATACCCATGTTTGAAAAAACAAAACAAAAGCAAAAACGCACACAACAACTGTAATAGGTTCCCCACTAAGACTTCTGACCTCAGTCAAGCTCTGGTTAACAGTACCAGATTTGGAGTATAGCTAAAGTCCAATCAGGAAACGATTGTGCAGTTGCCCACACAATGGTCATGCCTCCATCACACCAGTGGGCACATCTTGCTGGGCATTCAGTACAGTAATTCTAAGGCTACATGGGTATGTAAGACTGCTAATGACTTTACCCTGTAGTCCTTCCAGCACCTTCTAACCACTAGACATGCCTAGACATCAGGATTTCTAGAGGTTAGTTCTAGCTTGATTTTTAGAAGCATCTCTTAGGAGGACACGATTTTAACGTCTGTTAAATGCTGACATCTGAGATCTTAATCAGGAAGATGACACCGTAGCTGTAGGGTTGGGCCTGAGAAGGTTGTGGGAGGATTGAATGAAAGTTACGTTGTCTTGGAAGGTATGGAGGGGGGTTCTGAGCACAAGGGGACTCACTTTTGCTGTGAAGCATTAGTTATTAATGTGGAGGACATTTGTAAAACTTGGGTTGTAAATCATAAAAGATCAAATCAATAAGCTTTTTAATTTTTTTTTTGAGATAGAGTCTTAGGTCTTAGGCAGCCTAGACTAGCCTGGAACTTGAGATATAGCCAAGGGTGACCTTAAACTTCTGATCTGATTCTCCTGGCTTCATCTCTCACATGCTGGGATCATAGGAATGAGTTACCACACCTGGTTTACTCAGAGCTGGGATAAAACCTAAGGCGTTGAAAAAGCTAGGGGCACACACACTCTACCAACGGAGAGATGCTCCCCAGCCCAACTGCCCCTAAGCTTATTTGTTTGTTTGGTCTTTTTTTTTTTTTTTAATGTTCCCTTTGTTTGCAGGACACTGAAATACCATTTGCATTTCTTCTTATTCCGCTGTTTTTGTTTGTTTTTAAGTGTTTGGGCTAGAACCCAGTACCTTGTTGGAGCCAGTCAGGGCTCCACCAGCCTCTTCTAGATGAACATGGATGAGAAAACAGCCGGACTATGTGTCTGCAAGACTGTTTTTCACAAGGGCACGGACTGTTAAGTGACAGATCCAGCCTCGAGTATGCAATGAGTTTGTGCGCACATCACCACACCTGTTTTTCATTCGAAGGATGAAGTCCTATGCTGCAGATCTGTTGCACTCCACAGCATCGAGGTTTCCTGAAGTGGATGATTCTTTCCCATTATGCAGCCCCTATGCAGTGAGATCACCGGGCGGGCAGCAAGAGAAAACACTATTTAATTGGTTCTAGAAGGATGCAATGCAAATAAAATATTCCCTTCTCAACGTAAGCTTTAAATGCATGGACATAATCAAAACATGAAGGGGTGATGCTGCACCCCAAACAAGCCCACACTTCACTGGTTAATTAAATTATTTTAATCTAATGAATATAAGCGGTGAAATAAATGGGCTCAGCGATGAGTCAGGTGCCATCCCATCTCAGTGGCCGGCCGCAGAGCCAGTTCCTCCATGCTGGGACAAGCAGAAACTTCCTGGGGATCTTCAAGCAACGCCCTATGCGCACTTTGGCCTCTGTTGAGGGTTGAGTAGGCGGCTTTCCCTGGCGGTCTCCCAAACGAGTTCGACCTCCTCCGCACCTTCACCTTTTGCCTGATGAAACCCAGATCCCAGAAACCTGAGAAAGCCAGGGAACAGAGCCCAGGTTCGGCATGTTCTCCAGGGCATTTCCCCCTGCTGACCCAGGGTTTGATAGTAGCAAATTATTGAAAGAAGGTGGGTCCCAGGTCCTTTGATCTGGGTAGCCCTAGAAGGGAAAAGTTCACGTTGCTATCTTATATTGTTTTGACATGAGCTCAAAGGTAAAAGCTTGGAAAAGTGGTTCAGGCATTAATGTGGGTGTGGTAGAATAATGTGGACCTGAGCCTATCTCTCACCTCCCGGCCTAAAAAAAGCTCTACAAGGTGAGGGATCCTTGTGATTCCAATATTCCGGAAACAGAGACAACAGGATCCCAAGAGCCTGAGGTCCAGTCAGCCATGCTGAATTGCCAAGCCCCAGGTGCCAAGGAGAGACACTATCTCAAAAAAATCCAGTTGGAGTAGGGGTGGGAATTATAGGTATTACAAACTCTTGTTGGAAGCCTGGTCACCTGACTTAGAACTTTGGATCCTGCATAAAGATGGAAGGAAAGTGCCTATTCTATCTCTGTCTTCTGAGTTTCCTCAGTACATATGTACCCTCTGAAGGGGGCTTAAAAAGAGAGAATGGGGTGGTTTAGAGAATGGAGCATGGAGGTGTGGGGGAAGAGGGTGCCCAGGCGGGCCCCTGCCCAAGCACCTCTTCCCCCTGAGGGACCACACACACACACAGACATGGTATAGAATAGAGTTTATTCTGGCCAGAGAATGGGAGTTAGAAAGGCAGAGAGAGTTGGGCATGGTAGCACACGCCTTTAATCCCAGCACTTGGGAGGCAGAGGCAGAGGCAGGTGGATTTCTGAGTTCAAGGCCATCCTTGTCTACAGAGTGAGTTCCAGGACAACCAAGGCTATACAGAGAAACCCTGTCTGGAAAAAACTAAAAAAAAAAAAAAAAAAAAAAAAAAAAAAAAAGAAGAAGAAGAAGAAAAGAAAAGAAAGGCACAGAGAGAGAGTAGAGAAGTGGAGGCCGGCCATGACCACATGGAGAGGGGGGGAGGGGAGGAGAGCCCAAGAGGCAGAGAGGTGAGAGTGATGAGAGGGAGGGAGGGGCAAGTAGCCCCTTTTATAGTGGGTCAGGTCTACGGGGCGGGGCATACCTGGCTGTTACCAGGTAAGTGTGGGGTGGAGCTTAGACAGAATACCAGCACCCTTCCATACACACGCAATATAATAACTCACATAAAAACACACAAGATTGATGGCTCCTGAGGAACAGTACAAAGGATTACCTCTGACCATACTTACACAATCAGTTCTTGTACATCTCCCTCCCACAAATGAATGTCTACTCTGAGAAGTTAAAGTGGTAGGAGGCAAGATCAGTTTCCTCTGTATGGAAGGATATGCTTAATTTTCTAGATGCCTCTGCCGCAGGGGATTCCCATCTGTCACAGACGAGGAAAGTCCCTTCTCACTGTGCGGGTTTCAGAGTGTGAGAAGATGTCTCTCCTCACCCTTGTGGTGGGCAGTCCCTTCTGACCCCTTAGGTACAAATGTAATAGGAGGGGAAATTAAAGTAATGTTGCTAAGACAGCGTTTATACTGGGTGCACTCTGTCCTTGTCACAGACACTCAGCCTTTGCAGCTGGGAGCTCTGGTTTACTTCAAAGCCTGTTTCAGGCTGACCAGGTGTGGGCAGGTGTGCACATGTGTGCCTGTGTGTAGAGACCAAAGGACAACACAGGGTGTCATCCCGCAGGTAACATCCACCTTTAGTGCGTGTGTGCAGGAGTTCACATCTGTATGGAAATGTATGCGTGCACATGTGGAGGCCAGAGTGATGAAGATACTTTCCTCAATCATTTGCCACATTGGTTTTGATGTAGTGTCTCTCACTGGGCCTGGAACTCACCAATTGACTAGATGAACTGTTCATCAAGCCTCTGTCTTTACCTTCCCAACAGGGATTATAGGCGTATGCCATTGGACGCAGTTATATCCATAGGGTCTGTAGATCTGAACTAAGGTCCTTGTGCTTGCAGGACAGGAACTTGGCTGACTAAGCCATCTCTCCATCTCTTCCCTCCCCCCGCCCCATTTTTCTTTTTTATTTTTTTGAGAGAGGATCTCTCACAGATATGGAATTCTCAAAGTCCGATGTGCTACCTGAGCAGTGAGTTCCAAGGATTTGCTTGTCTCTGCCTTCCCAGAACTGGGACTACCCATATATCTCTTAAAAATCAACAGTGTTAACATGGTGCTGGGTTCTTGCTCTGTCCCTCTGCTGTGTTTATGTAGATACGACTCTTGTTTTTTTCTTTTTTCCTGCAGGATACGGTCACTCATGTTAAAACAATTATGTTGCTAGTTAAGTTAAAAGCTCCTTGAATGCTCCTATGCAAACGAGAGGACAGTCAGGGCCCTAACTCTTACAAAGCTGACTGCTGGGGTCAAGAAACTTGGACACAGACATGAGGACTCAAGGCCTTGGGCCTTTGGTTAAACTCAGGGCTGACTAGATGAAGTCTCAACAGGTGATAGAAAGCATTTGCCAGCAACCTGAAGCAAGACACACAGCTTTGGAGCCATTGGCATGTGAGGTCACTGAATCCAAGGGCCTTCATGACAACTTTTAGGGGAGAAGATACAGAGCAATGGCTCGCGACCTTTGGCTGAAGATAAGAAACCTTGGGGTCAACTATTGGAACTTGCAGGTCCATGTGCAGGACCTCTACCTCCAAAGATTTTGGTTTAAAAAAGATACCAGTGGAAGTCAGTAATGGTTTTTAACCAACTATGAAATCCTGTGAACTGTAACTCAAAACTGACAGGCAAGATGTACAGTAGAGGCATGGTGGTTAGGGGAAACTTCCTGCTTTCTGAGTGAATTACAGGCCCGCTGCATCAGAGACACTGTAGGTGAGGAACTCACTTGGCACCATAAACCTGGTCAAAGCCTATGGCTGAGGTAACAGGACCTGGTGGGAGCTTACTACTGTTTGGTAAGTGGATGTGATGCCAACTTGCCCTCTAAATAATTATGTTTATACCCATAGATCACTGCTGTCAACTTTGATCAGGGAAGCATCTCTTTGCAGTGGGTGGCAGTTAATGCAGAGATTAGTAACTAGCCAAAGTACAGTAGTGAACAAATGCCTGTTGAGTGTGTGGCCCTAAACGGGACATACGTGTCATCCCTGAAAGACCCAGGGATCATTATAGGAGAGAGACTAGAAACAGTGTTAAGAGTGCGAGGACAGGGTGGGTTGGATTGGGGGTGGTGGTGATGGTGGGGTGCCATGAAATGCTGCCTTCTGGACATGACAAGGCTGCTGCGCTCCTGAACTCACTGCAGCAAGGGCAATCTGCACAAGACCCGCACATTAACTTACTACTGTGGGTGAGGGAGAGGCTCAAGAGGCCCCACTCTTTCCAGAAGAGCCATAGACCATAACAGTTGTGGGTTGTGTGGGGGGCCATTGGACCACGGACAAAAATACCCACAATGTTGCGTAGGCAATCCTAATCTCTCTCTCTCTCTCTCTCTCTCTCTCTCTCTCACACACACACACACACACACACACCATGAAAGTAGGAAGAGGACTTAGAAGGAATGGGAGAGGGAGATAAAAAGGATAATTGGGAGGTTTGATCAAAGAACCTTGTATATATGTGTATAACTGCAAAAGAATAATAAAGTAGGACTCTCCCTTTCTCTCCTCCAATTCCTTCACTTTTCTTTTCTTCCTTTCTCTTTCTTTTTTGATATGAGATGTCACGTAGCTCAGGCTGGCCTTAAATCGACTATGTAGCAGAGAACAGATATGAACTTCTCTCAAAGTCTGGAATTAACTAGACTAGTCTTTTGCTTTGACTTTGTACTGTGTTGAATGTTATCACATCTTTTTTGGGTACATTTATCAAACTGGCCATAGGATTTTCCTTCTACATCTGCTATTGTAGTTATTTATGATACATTTTCCTACCATTTCTGAATTCCTCTGATGGCTACGACTTCATCAGAGAATATTTGATTTTGCTAGAATGTATTTATTATTAATTTATATATTTTGAAGCAGAGTCTAGTAGAGCCAGGCTGACAAGAAGTTCGCAGTGTTCCTGCCTCACGAACCTGAGTGCTGGAATTAGAAATGAGTGCCATCATATGACTTTGTTTCTGATTTTAACTTCTTTCTTTGTCACCAAAGATGGCTTGCAAATTCTCCTTCTGGTGTCTGCATTTCTGTTTTTGTAAAATGATGAAAGCAGTCTAGGTCTTTTTCTCTTCCTCCTCTTCATCCTCTCTCTCTTCTTCCTCTTTCTCTTTGCATTTTTTTTTCTTAATGAATTGGGAACTGTTTCTGTTCCACTTTCCCTCATATCTCCCCTTTGCCCCGGATCTACTCCCTTCCATTTCCCTTCAGAAAGGAGCAGGCCTCCAAGAAATAACAACCAAACAGGAAAAAACAAGATACAGTAAGACAGCACAAAAGCCTTGAATTTGGACAAGGCAACCAAATAGGTGTAAAGGAGTCCCAAGAGCTGACAAGAGAGTCAGAGACACACCTGCTCCTATTGTTAGGACTCCTACAAAAACACCTAGCTAATAGCCATAACATGCGCACAGGAGGCTTGGTACAGACACGTGCAGGTCCTGGAATTGCTGCTTCAGTCTCTATGAGCCCCTGTGAGCCCTGTTTAGCTGATTCACTTAGTCCTGTTCTCCTGGTGTCCTCTATCTCCTCTGACTCTTACAATCTTTCCTTTCCTTCTGTGGGTTTTCCCAAGCTCTGAGGGAAGGAACCTCCAATTTAGACAGATTCTCTACATGATGTTTGTGTGTGGATCTCTGCATCTGCTCTCATCTGCTGCCAGAGGAAGCCTCTCTGATTGCATCTGGACAAGGCACAATCTATGAATATAGCAGACATCATTAGAAATCATTCATTGATTTTTTTTTTTCCAGTTGTGTTTGGTTCTTTTGGAATATCCACCTTTTGGTTCCTGGACATTCCCGGCAAATGGTAGGCATGGGTTCCCTCTTGTGGAGTGAGCCCCAAGTTAAACCAGATACTAGTTGGCCACTCTCCCACACTCTGTGCCCCAGCACATCTTGCAGGAAGGACAACATTGTGGGTTGGAGGTTTTGTGGCTGGGTTGGTGTCCCGATTTGGTTTCTCTTTTAGTAGCTGGTAGAATACCAAAGAGATTAGACTGTAGGCATGAAAGCTTGAACTCTTACTGTCAATGAGCTGTGTGGATGTAGTCCCCAACAATGGGACCCCACTGTTAGCTTTCAGAGAGCATCCCTCTGTCCTAGTGTCAGTCTCAGCTGTTTGGGGAGCCCCTCAACTTACAACTCAACTGAGCATACAACCCAGTGCAGTCCTTGCCTGACTACAAGAGATGGCCAGTTCAGAGTCCATATCCCCTCTTACTAGGAGTCGTCACTGGGGTCATCCTCATAGATCCCAGGAAGTTTCCACTGTAGTAAATTTGCACACTATCCTCAAATTTCACCCAAATTCCAGACATTTCTACTTGCACTTTCTCCTTTTATCCCATCTTCCCCAGCCTGATCCCTCCCACTTCCATCTCCACCTGCCCCCATTCCATCCATGAAATCTATTCTGTTTCCCCTTCTCAGGGGATCCATTCATTTCCCTAGAGACCACCATTTAACCTAACCTCTCTAAGACTGTGGATTGTAGCTTGATTATTATTTACTTAAGAGCTAATATCCACTTATAAGTGAGTATATACCATATATATTTTTCTGCATCTGGATTATCTCATTTGGGACTTTTCTTTTCTAGTTGTATCCATTTTCATGTGAATTTCATGAAGTTTATTATTATTATTATTATTATTATTATTAAATTTAAAAGCTGAGTAATACTCCATTGTGTAAAAGTACCATATTTTCTTATCGCTTCTTCCATTGAAGGGCATTTAGATTATTTCCAGTTGCTGGCTATTATGAATAAAATCTCTATGATCATGGTTGAGCATGTCCTTGTGGTAGGATGAAACATACTTTGGGTGTATGCCGAAGAGTGTTATAGCTGGGTCTTGAGATAGATCTGTTGTGTAAATATACCACATTTTTTGTATCCATTCCTCTGTTGAGAGACACCTGGGTTCTTTCCAGCTTCTGGCTATTACAAATAGGGCTGCTATGAACATAGTGGAGCATGTGTCCTTATTGCATGCCAGGGAATCCTCTGGGTATATGCCCAGGAGTGGTATAGCAGGGTCCTCTGGAAATGTCATGCCCAGATTTCTGAGGAACTGCCAGACTGATTTCCAAAGTGGTTGTACCATCTTGCAATCCCACCAGCAGTGGAGGAGTGTTGCTCTTTCTCTACATCCTTGCCAACACCTGCTGTCTCCTGAGTTTTTACCTTAGTCAACTGGTGTGAGGTGAAATCTCAGGGTTGTTTTGATTTGCATTTCCCTAATGATTAATGATGCTGAACATTTCTTAAGGTACTTCTCAGTCATCTGAAGTTCTTCATGTGAAAATTCTTTTTTAGCTCTGTACCCCACATTTTTTTTTTTTTTTTTGGATTTGGTTTTTTTTGGATTTGGTTTTTTTTGAGACAGGGTTTCTCTTTATAGCCCTGGCTGTCCTGGAACTCACTCTGTAGACTGGCCTCGAACTCAGAAATCTGCCTGCCTCTGCCTCCCAGAGTGCTGGGATTACAGGTGTACCCTACTTTTTTTAATAAGGTTATTTGGTTCTCTGGGTTCTACCTTCTTGAGTTCTTTGTATATATTAGATATTAGCCCTCTGTCGGATTTAGGGTTGGTGAAGATCCTTTCCCAATCTGTTGGTTGACGTTTTGTCCTTTTGACAGTGTCCTTTGCCTTACAGAAACTTTGTAATTTTATGAGGTCCCATTTGTCAATTCTTGATCTTAGAGGATAAGCTATTGGTGTTCTGTTCAGGAACTTTTCCCCTGTGCCCATGTCCTCAAGGGTCTTCCCCAGTTTCTTTTCTATTAGTTTCAGTGTGTCAGGTTTTATGTGGAGGTCCTTGATCCACTTGGAGTTGAACTTAGTACAAGGAGATAAGAATGGATCAATTCGCATTCTTCTGCATGCTGACCTCCAATTGAACCAACACCATTTGTTGAAAAGGCTATCTTTTATCCACTGGATGTTTTCAGCTCCTTTGTTAAATATCAAGTGACCATAGGTGTGTGGGTTCAATTCTGGGTCTTCAATCCTATTCCATTGATCCACTTGCCTGACATTGTGCCAATACCGTGCAGTTTTTATCACTATTGCTCTGTAGTAATGTTTGAGGTCTGGGATACTGATTCCCCCAGAAGTTCTTTTACTGTTGAGAATAGTTTTGGCTATCCTGGGTTTTTTGTTATTCCAGATGAATTTGAGAATTGCTCTTTCTAACTCTATGAAGAAACCTCCTTATTGATATCCATAGTGGCTATACAAGATTGCACTCCTACCGGCAGTGGAGGAATATTACTCTTGTTCCACATCCTCTCCAGCATGAGGATTGTGTTACTAATCTTAGCCATTCTGACAGCAATCTTAAAGTAGTTTAGATGTGTATATCTCTGGTAGCTAAGTATGTATAAGTGTTTCTCAGCTATTGTGTTTCCTCATTTGAGAATGTTCTGTTTAGATCATGAAGCCCATGTTTTAATTGGATTATTTGGTTTATTGCTGCCTAATTTCTTGAGTTCCTTACATATTTTGGATATTAGTTCTTTATCATGGATTTGGAAAAAAAATCTTTTCCCATTCTGTAGGCTGCTGCTCTTTCTGATTGACAGTGTCCTTGTTCTTAGTGCTGCTGGGTTTTTTGTTTTTCTTTATGAAGTTGAGGATTTTCTTTTCAAGTGCTGGGATTACAGGCGTGTGCCACCATGCCCGGCCCTTTAATTTCTTTATTTCTGTCTTGACCCTTGTAAATTCAGTAGAATTTTGTTCAGTTTTTATGAGTTTGAAAATTTTCTGTTGGTTTTTTTTTGTCATTATTTTACCTTTTTTTTTGTATCTACTGAGACTTGCTTTGTAACCAAGAATGTGGTCAATTTTAGAGTAAGTTCTATGAGGTGCTGAGAAGGTATATTCTTTTGTCTGGGATTAAAGGTATGTGCCACCACTGCCTGCTGTTCATTTGGTTTATAATGTCTTTTACTGCTAATATTTCTGTGTTTAGTTTTTGTCTGCATGACCTGTGTATTGGTAAGCATAGGAACTGAAGTCTCCCATTATTAATGTGCGAGTTCACTATGTTATTTAAGCTGTGTTTCTTTTACAAATGTGGGTCCTCTTGTGTTTGAGGCATAGATGTTAAGAAGTGAAAATGTCATCTTGGTGCATTTTTTCTTTGATGAATATGAAGTGTTTTTCTCTGTATCTTTTGATTAATTTTAGTTTGAAGTCTATCTTGTTAGATATTTAGAATGACTGCACCAGCTTGCTACTTAGATTAATTGGCTTGGAATATCTTTTTCAAACCCTTACTCTAAGCTAATACCTATCCTTGATTTTAAGTTGTGTTACTCAGCAGAAGGATGGATCCTGTCTTCAAATCCATTTTGCTAGTATATGGGATCCATAGGAGGCATGGGCAGGGAGGAGGGAGGGCATCAACTGGTGTTCTGTTGCACGTTCTAGGGACGGACTGGAGGACCGAGTCTGATGGAACAGAGCGTGGAGGATGTTCATGGGCAGCCTACCCATTCTTCTGGCAAGCATGGCCTATGGCAAGCAGAAGGTGCTCAACCCAGTTGTGGGTTGGGACACCAGGGATTTGTTTTAATAAAGACATTTGAGTCTGGTGTTTTTCAATGTAGAAATGTTGAATGTTTCAAAATAGTGATTCAGTTTCCTTAATAGTTATAGCATTGTTCGTGGTTTGTACATTTGTTGAAAGCAACTTTAGAGAGTCATATTTTTCTAGCTTCCAATTTATTACTTCTGTATTCATTTTTGATGTTTTCCATCCAAAAGTCTCTCTCCTCACTCCCATTTTCCTCTCTCACTCCCTCTTCCTCTTTTCCATCTCCATCTCTGTCATTTTATTTTATTTTATTTTAACATAGATCCTTATGTAGTCCAGGCTGGCCCAAAACTTTCAATGTAAGCAAGGTGACCTTGAACTCTGGATTTTGGTGTCTATACCGCACAAGTTCTGGGATTATAGGCCTTAGCAACTGGCACCTTCTTCCTCTGAGCATACTTGAGAGCTGACTTCTCTCTTTGAAGTTGCTTTGAGAAGTTACTAATGGATCCCTATGGTGCTAGCTCAATGGGATTGCTTTTTTCTTTTTTTAACTTCCTGGATCTTTATGCTTTATTGTGAGAATTTCAGGAGGTCCTTCACCTTGAGACTGCTTGCTATCCTCAACATATTCCCACTGTAAACCTCACTCTGCTCTCTCTCTCTCTCTCTCTCTCTCTCTCTCTCTCTCTCTCCCTCTCCTTCTCCCTCTCCCCACCCCAACCCCTGTTTTAATCCCTTGAGGAATGTGAATATGGACATTTCTCACCCCTCTTCTCTTTCCTCTGATGAGAGTGTGGATGGTGTACCCTCACATATGCCCTACACTCCAAATCCCCTCTGTCTCGAGTGTAGACATACCTCACCCCTGCTCTCTCTTTCCTCTGGGGTGAGTGTGGATGTGTGTAAGCTTTCACTCTAGGCCTTTGCTCCTTTTCCTCTGTGGCTCCCTCTGATGATCTCATCTAGTAGGATTTAAATATTGAGACGGGAGAGGCGGCTCAGTGAGTAAGAGAGGTTGCTGTGCAAACATAAATGCTTGAACTTGAATCCCTCAAACCCACATAAAAAGCCAGGTGTGTGCCTGTCATTCTAGGGATGCTGGGGACCAGATTACTGGAGCTGGTTGGCTGTCAGCCTCTTTTTAGGCTTATGGAGAGACCCTGTTTCATGGGAATGCATGAGGTATGACAGAGAAGGACACCTGAAGTTCTGCTCTGGTCTCCACACACACAAGAGCACACAGCCACATATGTACAGGTATGTCTACCACACACATATTTCTTCTCTATCTCTCTCATTTTCTCTTGCACATAGAGTTAAACTTTCCTCAGAAGTAGATTTGCCCAGTGTATATATAATTTTGAGGTCTATTTCCCTAAAGAAACAAGTACAAAATTCTACATAGAGCCTTGCCTTGGAAATGAAAGGATTAGAAGTAAAGTTCAGTAAAATTACAGTAAATGAGCCTTTGTTGGATTATGTTTTAGAAAAAAAAAATTTTCTAGACTCAAGGTTGATAAATTAACTTTACAAATTAAATGTATGTGGCACACAGTGAGACTTACTCTGTTTTTTAATATGGAAGCTTTGACATTTTGCACATCTATATTCCATACTTTTAGGAGTAAACATAGGAAGATAGAAATTTTCAGGTTAACCTGGGCCACATAGAAAGCTCTAGGCCGGCCTGGACCCTATAATAGTATTATTCTGTCTAACACCAAATCAAACCAAACCACCCTGGAGAAACTAAACATGACCAAAATGAATTGCCAGTCATCCCACTGAGAGGCACTGACTGTGACCCTGTTTTAGAGTTTGAGCTTTATGCATATTTGACCAATGGAATCTTCTAAAAGTGCTCGGGTGCCACACTGAAGCCTCAGGAAGTGGTTTCTACTTCAGTTGTACTTTTGGCCCCCAGATATCCTGCTGGGGCAATGGTACCAAACCACACAGGAAGCCCACATAGATGTTCCAGCTAACAGCCTAGCAGAGGTTGGCACCTTGAACCAGCTTAACTTCCTGTGAACCAGCCTTCAAAGGCATCCTTTTCCTTCCAGACTCAGGGCTTTATGGCCAGCAAAGGCAGGCAATATAGGAGTTACCCAGGGTACTCTTCCTAGTGAGGATCAGGGTATCTATGACTGCTGTTTACAATGCTTTACTTGGGGGAAGTTACTTCTTACATATGACTCAATATGTAGAATGCGCAGACATCTCATTTTACCCTTTTTTCCTGACACTAATATAATTCGTGACGGTACCAGTAACATTGCTACCCACACATTAGACAAGAAATTCTGATTTTCCTCCTTTCTTTTTTCTTCTTCCTTTTTTCAAGACAGGGTTTCAGGTAACTGAGGCTAACCTCAGATCTACTATGTAATCAGAAACGACTCTCAATTTCTGATCTTCCTGCCACATGCCTCTACTTAAGATCTAGAATTTCAGATGTATCCCACAGGTGTGTCCCACAGATGTGTCCCACAGGTGTGTCCCACAGATGTGTCCCGGTCATACTTGACTTTTCTCTGTGTGCTTCTTAGATCTGCTTCCTTTTCTCTATCCCTCTGTGGTGGTGATCTCTATAGCTCAGCGTTTTGCTGGACCCTCTTAATGTACTTTCCATATCTGTCCTTGTCTCATTTAGGAAGGCTCCCTGCACTGCCATTACAATGCTCAAAGAGCTCACATTTGTTCATTGTCTGTGCAAATTCTTTTGATCAAGAGTTAAACAATGGTTCCTTAGTTAAACAGTTAAGGATTTCATGGAGGTAATATGTGTCTCTGTTGAAGAAATCTGGGTTTGTAGATACAAAATGGAAATGAAACTAAGGCTGTAGTTTAGTGGGCAGAATGGTTGGCTTAGCTTTCAGGAAACCTCGGGGGTCTCTCCCAGAACTGTATAAATAAGACATGATAGTGTACAACTGTAATCCTAGCCCCTGAAGAGATATAGGCAGGAGGATCAGAAGTTCAGGGTCATCCTTGGTGATACAGGGAATTTGAGTCCAGCTTAGGTTACATGAGACCCTGCCTAATAACAAACAAACTAATAAAACTTTCAGCAGGAAGAATGAACACGAGGAATGAATAAATAAATAAAGTCTTAAGTGTTTTCCTTCCATGCCACCCTATTTCACCTTATTAAACAACCATACCAGAGATACTTTCCCTAGCAATGGTTAAAGATCAAGTTGGCTTTTAAGCCTGTGATTAAGCAATGAAAAATGCAACAAAAGAAACAAACAAAAGACAAAATAATGAAAGGTTCAATATCATTGAGATTAGAGGGGATACAGTTAGCAAAATTTTAGTACCTAGCTAAGTTGCATTGTGAGTTAAATAGAAATATAAGACCCAAGGGAGGAAGATTAGTTATATATCCATGCTTCTAAGTAGTAAAGGATTCTGATCCACTGGTAATGAAATTTCTATTCCCACTTGTTTATTATTTTTATTTTTAATTTATGTGTATGTGTATCTTTGTGAATATGTGCTGCCTATATATGGGTACCTGCAGAGGCATAAAGTGGGCATTGGGTCCCCTGGAGCTGGGGTTGTGAGTTGCTTGGTGTGGGTGCAGGGAACTAAGTGCAGGTCCTCTGGAAGAGCAGTGAGGCCTCTGCATGCCTGAGCCTTCTCTCCAGCACATCTATGGCCATTTTTGTCATGAGACTGGGTAATGTTGTAACAGCTATTGTATTATACTGCAATGACGCAGAAAACACCGTAGATGATACTTTTCAAAATTCTAACAGTTCAGCAACATGATAAGGTAAACTAACTTTTGAAGGCCAGTTGGACAGAACTGCCACTTTAAGCTCTGGTTTCAATGACAGAATTCATTTTCAATTTTCATGCATCTAATTTAACAAACAATGTGAGCATCACTACAGCAATCTGTCTTTCTGTCATATAAATGAAGCTTGAGTATAGATAATTCACACCCAGAGTTCAGATTCTGGGAATTTGAAAACCACTCGTACTCAACAAGACTGCACAAGATTTTTCTGAAAGAAACAAAAAACAAAAAACAAAGCATTACCATTATCTCTTAACTCTTCTTCAGGATAGATAATTTTTTTTTAAAGATGAATTTAGATACTGTTTCAAAGATGAGTATCTTTGTGGCAGTTGGCTTTAGGTTTTGCCAATAAAGGCACTGTTGACCCGAGTTGAATACTTGAGACATACATGGTGAAAGGAAAGAATCGACTCTCACTTATTGTCCTTTGGCCTCCACAAGCCTTTCCCTCTGCCAAAAGATAATACATAAGGAAATATAATAAAAATTAGAAATCCACATGATTAATATGTTGTCATTTAATGGTGAATATTATTTGAAGCGGTGAATAGTGGACAAGAGTAACTTCTCTGCAATCCCAATATTGAGAATATATCTCTGCAGAATTGTCTGACAGTTGTGTAGTTAATGCTGTGAGGTAACGTTGCCATGGGACTAGGATCCGAGCCAAGGATATTGCCTGATAACTTTTCACATAAGCTCTTTCCACAACGGTGGTCACCTTTCAGTGCACACATGCATGTGGGCGATACGATTCTAACCCAAATTCCAAATCAAAAAGTGGTCATGTTGATTCACAGAAAGCTTTGTCAGGTATCATGGCAACAGTTGAAGAGGGAAAAGCAAAAGACGGCAAGTGGCTTTCTCCCCAGAAAGGGATGTCATTTCTAGCTTTATGTTTTAAAATTCTCTTCTTCATGCATCTCAGAGGAAGAGGAGAGAGGGTTGTTTCTGACTACATTCCCTTGAAAGAAAGGTGGAGGTCATGAGAGAGATTATGTTTTTCAAAGGACTTAAGAGAGTTGGGAAGGGTTAGTTTTGGCAGAACTTAGTATCTACTCTTCTTTGGGCAGATAAAAAGGAAAGCAGGGTTGGGAGACTTTTGGTCCTATAAAAGGATCCTGTTGTAGTCTATGGATGCAGTTTATTTGGTAGATTACTTGTTCAGCCTTCATAAAACCTAAAACTGTGGGTTCAATCCCTGCCCTTCATAAAACTGGATGTGGTTCTGCACCTCTGTAATCCTTGTACTCCAGAGGCTGAAGCAGTAGGAACTGGAGTTCAGCTATGCCTGGCTACATGGGATGTTTGTTAGCATGGACAATGTTAGAGACTGTCTCAAAATACCAAGCCAAACAAATAAGAGGCTCCCTCATGAAAGGGTCTTACTGTTAGGGTGCTGGGTTGAGAGTGGGAAGAGTGGGAAGGTCCTTTAGTAGATGCAGCCATGATCCCATTTCTCTAACACTCTTGGATGCAAAGAAGAATCTTGGATAGGGAAGCAGGGGGCAGAACAGGATGGGTGACAAGTAGTCTGTTTTCAACATTATGAAAGCATGGAAGATGGATGCATCCTCACACTTCTCATGGTAGTAGTTTGATTCCTGGTTCTATGGGACTTGGGGGAAGGGTTTTAGGATTAATGTGGTCACTCCTCTCACCTGTCTTTCATGATATGACTAAGAGAGAGTTTCCTAGGCTTGTCAGCTCTGGCCTATGTGTCATTATTACTTGTCTCTTTAGATCTTCTACCATCTAATTACACAGAATAACTTACAGTTGGGAGAAGAGGGCGAGGCTCCCTCAATTTCCCCTGGTGATTTCAACAGTTTACCTCACTGTTAGGGTTGCTAATATTTTGCCAAGTTTTAAGGTTCATCTATTATCATCTTGGGCTGTTGGCCAAAATTACAGCCTTGAGAAGATTTATTTCTGCAGACAATGGGATGCTTGAATCCAAAGAGTGAGTAATTTATTAAGTGGTCCCAGAAACCTTTGTGATTATGATGTATTCTTCCAAAACCATTCAGTGGGGATGTCACTTGATAAAAGTGCTTGCCTTGCAAGCACAAAGAGCTGAGTTTGATTCCCAGAACCCACATGGAAAAAAACTGGGTATGCTGGCACTAAGTCTGTAAACCCAGTGTTGGGCAGATGGAGACCAGCCGTCCCTAGCCAGGCAGCCTCACTTGTTTGTCCATTCCAGGCTACGAAAGACCTTGTTTAAGAAACACGTGGACTGTGTATTAGGGATGGCATTTGTGATTGTTCTCTGTCTCCCAGACACATGTGCATTCATGGTGTGCAGGTATACCCCAACATATATGTGTACTCCATACATGAAGAGATGCACATATCCATATATGTACACACAAAGTATTGAACTGATTACATTAAGCTTCTGCTACTGGCATTTGATGGTGGAGAGTTTATGGTTCTCTAAGGCACACAGAGAAAGGGTCTGGCAGAAGCAGAGTGCATCTGCAAGGAGCTTTGTAGAGTTTGCCTGTGCAGAGCTCAGGGCCAGGGGGAAACATGTATTTGTGTCTTTTCATAATTCCCCACAATGTATTCTCCTTGCATGAAAAGTTGACTTTCTTTTTGGACTAGAGGATTCCAGAAATGTCCTTGACCCAGACAAGACTGAGGTGACAAAGATCTATTAACCCTGGTGGAAGGCACTCCTGGGTCTGGCACTATAAGATTTATAAAGGATTTTTCTAAAACCTGCACTCATGTGGCTAACATTAGCTTCATTTTATAAATCAGGAAGGGGATTCCTGGGAAGAGATAGGGACAAGCCTGGATCCTGATTGTGTAAAGTCAGTGTCTAAAATGGAGGGGAATGCTATAGAATTAATTGGGTTAGTAGATCAAATTTCCTGCCTAGGCAAATGTGAGGCTTGTCAGAAGCAAGCTTATGCTTTAGGGTGTGAAGAATGCTTTAGTTTTTGCGTATTAGTTATTGTTATTGTTTGTTTTCTAATAAGATACAATAAGAAAGTGTGGGGAAGTGGGGAGGATCTGGGACTCTTTGAGGGAAGGGAAACTATACTTAGAATACTTTATATGAAAAAAAATCCATTTTCAATAAAAAAGAAATTTGTGAAACAAACGCCCAGCACACATTTTCTCTCATGCCTTACCTGATACAGGTGGGAACTTATGAAATACTCCTCATGGGTTATCTGTCATATGAATGACCTTTGGCTAAAATGGAGGTGTTGTTACCCATTTATATTCAAGTAATGCAAGGTTCTCTTGCTGTCTGTTTGGGAAGTCTCCCTTACACAGGTTTGAAGAAACAACCTGGAAAGGTTGCCTCTTGGAAGCCTTTCCTGAAAGCACTATTAATCAGCTTGTTCTAAGACATTTCTGTTTGTAAAGCATCCATTATAGACACATCACTGACTGCGTTGACTTGTTAATTTGCCAGTTGCCTTCTGTGAGCCTGAGACTTTGAACTTCAGGCCACAGGATTTGCTCCTCTCTCATCAAATTTCCCAGCAGTCCTGGCACCCTGGCTCTGAGTAGCAGTTCAATACATTTTTCTCAGTATGTGAATTACTCCAGTGATTCCAGGTAAAGCAGAGTTCTTTTTCTAAGTAATTTCTACTTTTAACAGGCATAAGTAGCAGAGTATCTGCCTAACATGTATAATTTAATTTTTTTCAACCTGTGAGAGCCATTTCATGGCTAGCTCACTGAGAAAGCTGCTCAGAGATGTTAGAGTGGAAACTCAGTGCCCTGAGTTGGTGACTAATGTGCAGCAGGGGGTAGAGTCTAGCTGACCTCCCTTTCACAGCACTTTCCACTCAGTCCTGCTTATGAGCAGAACCTGTATCTTATGTGCTAACTATCTGTCAGCTTCTTAATATTTTTTCCTCACCAACATATACTAGGACCTTGTGGCACCCACCCTCATTCCTAGTTGCCACAGCAATTATACAAACAGCAGCTTTTACAGATCTCCATCTGTATCACTTCTTAGTGTTTCGTTGGAGAGAAAACTTGTATGTGTTGTGGTTTGAATGGGAACTGTCCACATGGGCTTATGTGTTTGAACATGAGTCCCCTTGCTGCGTTTTGGGATGTTATGGAAAACTTAGAAGGTGGACGTTTGCTGGAGGAAATATGGAGAAGTGGGAAAAGATAGCTTGAAATATAATTGGAACCCACTTCCTGTCCTCTGTCTGCTTCCTGATTGGGAATTCCCCATGACGGGCTACATCATGCTCTCGCAGTACCTTCCCTGTCATAAGGAACTGTATCCCTTCTCTGTAAGCCTAAATAACCCTTGCTTTCTCGAACTGCTTTTGTCAGCTATTGTGCCATAAAATTGGGACAAATGACTAATACAATGGTTCTGACATAGTAATAGCCACAATGGTTTTAAACACCCAACATGGGACGTACATATAGACTCTGAAATGACTTTAGACTTTGTGACTTTAAGCTTGGGTCAGTCCAGGAGAACCCCATAAGCCTCATGTGTGTGACAGGCAGGTAGATACAAGTATGTTTATTCTGATATATCAAATGCTGAACCATCTGTGGTAAAGTCCCAGTCTCTTAGTATAGAAAGACCTGCAGTGCACAGATGGAAGAGTGCGCACATTTGAGCTTTCCCATGAGGAGGAACAGCTCCCTTCAAGTCAAATGTTCCTTGGGAAAGAGAGCCCGAGGTTCTTGCTACACTTGGCTACTCTATGTAGTGATCATAAGACCAGTTTGGTAAGTTTTTGTTCAAGAAGCAGCATCTATCGTAGTACAAACCAGTAGAAACTCTATCCTAAGAAGACACATATTGCCCAAGAAACACAGATCACTCAAGATATAAAATTACAGTAAGCTTGATCGAGAGGCCAGCCTTGGGAATACAAAATCTGCCTAAGAGTCTAGACATCCTAGGCTAGAGAAGCAACTCAGTCAGCAAAATGCTTCCTGCATAATTATGAGAACCTGAATTTGATCCCTAGAACCCACACAACAAACTCAGGCCAGATGGGTTGGTTTACACTTATAATTCTAATACTGGAGAGTTGGACCCAGACATATCTGTGTGGGTTGCTGGCTAGCCTAGCCTACCGGGCAAACTCCAGGCTAATGAACTATCCTGACTGAAAAGAACAACAGCAGCAATGACAACCACCTCCACCAAGATGGAGGGGACTGAAGCATGAGAGTAGAGGTTGACCTCTGCTTTCCACACACAAGAACACAAGCCTGTATGTGTATACTCATGTGGACCAAGTCTAGTCCTCTTTGACAGAGACTCTAAGCAGTGAGGCTTTACTACCAGTCAGTGAGATGGCAGAATGCACATCCTACAGAACAGTTTTGTGTGGCATGTTATATTACCACACCTTGTCCCACAGACAAGCACATAACTTCACAGGGAAAAGCTGAGAACAGCACAGGGTAACATGACAGAGCCCCGACCTCACCCCCACCCCACAGATCTGCCTGACTGCATTTTTCTCTTCCTCTTACAGAGAAGTTCTACCTGTGTAATCTCACACATACATGTTGTCCTGTTAGAAATGGGTCTAGTGTCTCAAGAAAATGACCACCCTACAGTCCTAAATATTTCAGCAATGCAAAGGAGTTTTCTTCTGCGGAGGGTGCCTAACCATTCCAAATGAAGGAGGAAAGCACTGGGTAGATTCCTGTAGAGCTTTCACTCCTAACAGCAAGGGGTCCCTCTACCTCCTTTTGAATGGTCAGAGCTTGTCATCACATTTTTACATGATTGACTAACTTAAAGCAATGAATTTGAAAAGCAGAATGTGATGTTGAGCACCAAGTACAAGCTTGTGCACATATTTTAATCTCAAGAATTGTTGACCCTGGAGGAATTTGAATTTCTGCCAAGCAGCTTCTTTAGAATTCTTTCTTAAAAGAAAGTTTTGTTTTATTTAACCTTTTGGTAGAAGTGTCAATACATTTTCTTTACATTTCCCATACTGTGTGTGAGGCACAGCTTGCCGGATGGAATTCTACAGTGTAGTTAAAGGGAACCAGAATATATCTCAAGGTAGAAAAGGGAATAGGAGAATTGATTTCTCTTAACCAGGCATAAAAGGACATTTTCCTTATCAAACCCATTAATCCATTTATATCAACCAGTGCCAGGTATCTTGACAGCTGGGGGAAAGTGCCAGTGTACTTCTCTAAGAATACAGAGGTCACGGTGGCTGTATGGCATTCCTAGTAAGGTGCTATTTGGGTTTCAAATGGGTATTTATAGAAATAATATAGAAATAAAGACAAGAGTTTTTTTTTTAACATTATTGATTATTTCATGTCCCAAAGGAGGATTAACTTTGCCAGGTGAGGTGGTACATGCAGGTAGTCCTAGGCCTCAGGAAATTAAGGGAGGAAAGTAAGGAGTTCAAGGTTATCCTCAACTACACTGTGAGTTTGAAGCACATATGGACTACTTGAGGCCATCTTATAAAAACAAAACAAAACAAAACCAAAAACAAACAAACAAAAACAAAAAAACAGAGGAATAAGGAAAAGGAACAAAGGAAAGGGAGGAGAAAAAGATAAAAAAGAATTCTTTAAGACCTTTTTTGTTTACTTTTGGCACCCCCAACTTCCCTGAGCTACCTGCTGTCCTCACTGGAACCCCATTCACGTGCCACCTTTCAACCAAACTGCATCAGACCTGCTGATCTGCAATGGTGTAGTCCAAGGATACCCATCAGAGGCTGCCACACAAGGACCATGAGGTTATGCCCCCTCTCAAAACCTATTACCACAGGGACATCCAGGGACTAAAGTCACCCAGATGGCTAAGTCCCCCTAAAGAACAAAATCAACAAAATCCAGGGCAATATGACACCTTCAGAGAACAGCTCCCCTTCTTCCGCAAGCCTTGGATATCTTAACATAACCAAAGCACAAGAAAATGATCTTAAATCCAATTTTATAAAGATGATAGAGGACTTTAAAGAGGAAATTAATAAATCCCTTAAAGAAATACAGGAAAATACAATCAAACTGTTAGAGGCCTTTAAAAAGGAAACAAATGAAGTCCTTAAAGAAATGCAGGAAAATACAATTAAAATAAATAAATAAGACAGTTCAAGATCTGAAAATGGAAATAGAAGCAGAAAAATACCCCCAAAACCCACAAACTAAGGAAATCCTGGAGATGGACAGGAGCAACAGATGCCAGTGTCACCAACAGAATACAAGAGATGAAAGAAAGACCCTCAGGCATAGAAGATACGATTGAAGAAATTGATAGATCAGTCAAAGAAAATGTTAAAACTGAAAAAATCCTGACACAAAATATCCAGGAAGTATGAGATATCATAAAAAGACCTAACTTAAGAATAACAGGAATAGAAGAAGCTGAAGAGCCCCAACTCCAAGGCCCAGAAAAATACCTTCAACAAAATTATAGAAGAAACCTTTCCCAACCTAAAGAAAGAAATACCAACAAACATACTAGAAGCTTATAAAAGACCAGAAAATAAAATCCTCCTGGTATATAATAATCCAAAACACAAAATCTACAGAACAAAGAAAGACTATTAAAAGTAGCAAGGGAAAAGGCCAGGTAACATATAAAGGAAGAACTATTAGAGGTTCACCTGATTTCTCAACAGAGACTCTAAAAGCTAGAAGGCCTTGGACCTTCTTGCAACCTCTGAAAAAACTACAGATGCCAACCTAGTCTATTATACCCAGCAAAACTCTCAATTACCATAGATAGAGAAAATAAGATATTTTAAGCCTAATTCAAATTTAAACAAAATCTAGTCATAAATTGTACCCTATAGAAAATACTACAAGGAAAACTCCAATCCAAGGAGGTTAACTATATGCAAGAAAACAGAGAAAATAAGTAATTCCATAGCATCAAAAACCAGGGAACTACACACACACACACACACACACACACACACACACACAAAATCACTGGTCATTAATATAGTTCAATATCAATGGACTTAACTCTTCAATAAAATGACATAGGCTAACAGAATGGATTAAAAATAGGATCCAACATTTCACTGCATACAAGAAACACACCTCAAAAGTAAAGATAGACATTACCACAGAGTAAAGGGATAGAAAACGTTTTCCAAACTAGTGGACCCAAGAAGCAAGCTGGAGTAGCCATTCTAGTATCTAACAAAGTTGACTTGAAACCAAAATTAACCACAAAAGATAGAGAAGGACATTTCATACTCATCAAAGGAAAAAAAAATCTGCCAAGATGGTATCTTAATTCTGAACATGCCCCAAACACAAAGACATCTACATTTGTAAAAGGAACATTGCTAAGGCCTAAATCACACATCAAACTGCACACATTCGTAGTGGGAGACCTCAACATCCCACTCTCACCAACTGACAGATCATCCAGAGAGAAACTAAACAGAGAAATAATGAAACTACTAATAGACGTTATTAATCAAATCGACCTAACATACATCTAATATTTCACCCATACACAAAAGAATATATCTTCTTCTCAGCACCTCATGAACCCTTCTCCAAAACTGACCATATACAAACCTCAATAGATATAAAAAAATGGAAATAACACCTTATATCTTATCAGACCACCATGGGATAAAGCTGGACTTCAACAACAACAAAAACACCAAAAAGCCTACATAGTCATGGAAACTGAATAACTCTCGATTTAATGATTCCTGGGTAAGGGAAGAAATAAAGAAACAAATTAAAACCTTTCTAGCATTCAACGAAAATGAAGGCATAACATACCTGACTTTATGCACAATGATACCTGCAAAGAGGAATGTTCATAGCACTAAGTACCTCTGTAAAGAAACTAGAATTTTCTCATGCTAACAATTTAAAAGTACAACTGAAAGTTCTAGGAGATAAAGGAGGCAGAAAAAGAGACAATTTACCAAAGTTAAATCAAAACCATGTAAACTATATAAACAGCCCTATAATCCATAAAGAAATAGAAGCAGTCATTAAACATCTCCCAAGCAAAAAGCCAGATGGCTTTATCGAAGAATTCTACCACATCTTCAAAGAAGAGCTATTACCAATACTCCTCAAATTATTCCACAAAGTAGAAATAGAAGGAATACTATGAAACTCATTCTATGAAACCACAGTCACCCTGGAGGTTAATCCACAAAATGACTCAAGAAAGAAAGAGAATTTTAAACTAATTTCTCTTACGAACATAGATGCAAAAATACTAAATAAAATACATGCATAGCAAATTCAGGAACACATCAAAGACATTACTGATCAAGATCAGGTAGACTTCGTTTCAGGGATCCAGGCATGATTCAATATTTTAAAATCCATCATATAAATTCACCATATAAAGAAACTGACAGAAAACACACACACACACACACACACACACACACACACGGTCATCTCATTAGCTGCTGAAAAAGACATTGACAAAGATCCAACATCTTTTCATGTTAAAAGTATTAGAGATATTAGAGATATGAGGTACATACCTAAAAACAATAAAAGCAATATACAGTAAGCTAATAGCCAACATAAAATTAAATGGAAACAAAGTAATTCCCCTAAAAACAAGGATAAGACAAGGCTGCCCACTCTCTTCTAATCTATTCAATATAGTGCTTGAAATTCTAGCTAGAGCAATAAGACAACTAAAGGAGATCAAGTGGATATAAATTAGAAAGGAAGAAGTCAAAGTATTGTTATTCCCAAATGATATGATAGTATACAAAAGTGGTCCCCAAAATTCTACTAGAGAACTGATAAATACCTTCAGTAAAATGGCTGGATATAAAATTAACTCAAAGAAATTAGTAGTCCTCCTTTATAAAAATGATAAATGGGCTGAGAAAGAAATTAGGGAAACTAAATCTTTAATAATTGTCATGAGTAATATAAAGTTTCTTTGTGTAACTCTAGCCAAACAAGTGAAAGACTTGTATGACAATAACTTCAATCTGCTGATGAAAGAAATTGAGGAAGATATCTGAGGAAGGAAAGATCTCCCATGCTCATGGATCTGTAGGACTAGCATAGTAAAAATGGCTGCCTTATCAAAAGCAAACTAAAGATTCAATGCAACTCCCATAAAAATTTCAACACAATTATTTATAGGCCTTAAAAGAACAATTTTTATCTTCATATTGAAAACAAAAACAACAAATAAAAAACAAAAAACAACTCAAAAAACCAAAACCAAAACCAAAACCCAAAAAACCCCAGGGTAGCTAAAACAATCCTGTACACGAGTTTCTAGACATATCACCATCCCTGATTTCAAGCTGTAATACTGATTAATAGGAAGAAAAACTGCATGGTATTGGTATAGGAACAAGCAGGTTGATCAATGTAATTGAAAATCAAAGACCCTGAAATAAACCCATACATCTATCTACACTTGATTTTTGACAAAGAAGACAAAACCATACAGTGGGGGAAAACATCTCCAACAAATGCTGCTGGTCTAACTAGATGTCTGCATATGAAGAATGCAAGTAGATCCTTATATATTATCCTGCATAAAACTCAAGAACAAGTAGATCAAAGACCTTAATGTAAAAGTGGTCACACACTAAATCTGATAGAATAGGAAGTGGGGAATAGCATTGAACTTACTAATACAGGAGACAAGTTCCTGAACAGAACACCAGTGGCTCAGGGTCTAAGATCAACAATTGATAAATGGGACTTCATGAAACTGAAACGTTTCTGTTAGTCAAAGGACATTGCCAATAGGGCAAAACAGAAGCCTACAGATTGGGATCTTCACCAACTCTATATCTCACAGAAGGCTAATATACAAAATTTATAAAGAACTGGAGAACTTAGATATCAGCAACCCAAATAACCCAATTAAAAATGGGGTACAGAACTAAACAGAATTTTTAACAGGGGAATCTTGAATGGCCAAGAAGTACTTAGAGAAATATTCAGTGTCCTTATTCATCAGGGAAATGCAAATCAAACAGCTTTGAGATTCTATCTTATAACCCTCAGAATGGCTACAATAAAAAGCTCAAGTAAAGCAAAAACATGTCTGTGGAACCCTGCTTTGCTGTTTTGTCTGGCCTCAGTCAGAGAAGTGTCTAGCCCTGCAGAGACCTGATGTGTCTGTTTGGGGAGGATACCTGGGGTAGGGGTTGTGGGGGGTACTCCACCCTCTTAGAGGATTTAGGGAAGACATTTTATGTTTTATACAAAGAAATGTTGTGTTTTATAAAGAGAAAGAAAGAACGAGGAACATGTTTGGTAGAGTGAGTGGGCCCATTCTGAGCTGTCCCTTCCCCCTGAGAGACCAGCCACAGGATATGATATAGTATACAATAGAGTTTATTTAGGGCATGGAGAGGGGAGTTGAGGAGGTAGTAGGAGGTAGTAGAAACACACACAGAGAGAGACACAGAGAGAGAGAGAGAGAGAGAGAGAGAGAGACAGGGAAAGAGAGAGAGAGATAGAGAGAGAGACAGAGAGAGTCAGGAGAGTCAGAGAGAGAGACACACACAGAGAGACAGAGAGATACACACAAAATTTTCTTAGGTAATTATTACATTTTTTACCTATCTCATGTAGTAGACTTTTTTGATAAATTGTCATTGCTCTTGAAATATGTGCACATGAATCTGCACAAGTTGATCTCATTCACAGATTCTGCGTTTACGCAATTGCCTACTCACTAAAAGTTATTTGTAGTTCCAAAAGCAGGCTTTAAAAAAAAATTCTGAACAGAATCTTTTATAGCTCAGGCTATCCTTGAGTTTAATATGTAGCTGAGGGTAACCTTGAGCTCCTCATCCTCCTGCCTCCACTTCCCGAGTGCTAGGATTATAAGGACTCTCCCACTGTATCTGGCTCCTGTAGTTGGCTTTCAGGGGTTGATACATCCCTCTATCAGCTGAGCTATAGCTCCAGACTTTCCTGCCCCACGTTTTCATTAGTCGTGGGTATGTGCAGAGCTGTGAAAGATTTAAGTGATTTGATATTTCCAGGGGGTCTAGATCATACAGACATCTCTTCTCCTTTCACTCCCTCGGAATAAACAGAGGGCATCTCCCTATGTGGCATATTGTGCCACATTTTACATGTTTGAGGCTTTGTTGGTGGTGGCTTTGTTGACAAAGATAGTTACTAAATGTCACATGGAAATCTTATCTAGTGGCCTATCTTATAGAGGAAGCTCCAGTTAGAAAAACTTTTTCCTGTCTTGAGCGAGGTTTTAGTCATGTATGCCACAGCAATGAGTTCATACAACACAGTAAATGAGGCATGGATATAAACAGAGACATGGATTCAAAACAACACATACTGATTAACTGACAAAATTGACATATTAATTAGACAGAGCATGAAACTCTGTCTCCTGAGTAAGATATGAGCTGTTGGCCCCTGTCCTTCAGCTATGCCTTCCCACCATGATAGACTGTGTCCCCTGAACTTTGAGCCAAGACAAATCCTTTCTTAAACTAACTCTTATCAGGTCCCAAGCTATAACAAAAGTAAACAGTGTAACCCTTTTTACTTAAACAGTCTGTCCCCCTGGGATTGTAAGATGGCTCAGCTGGTAAAGGTTTTTGCCAACACGGTTGACAATCTGAGTTTGAGCCACAGAACCAACATGGAAGGGAAAAACTGACTCCTATAAATTGTTATCTCACCTTGACAAGCACAACGGGGCATTCTCTCATCACACCCTACATAAATAAGTAAGTACGTGTAAGCAATAAAAAATTAAAAAGGTCCTTTCCATATTAACAACAGATATAAAAACTCCCATGTGGTTTCCATTGCTTCATTTGCTCTCGCTGCTTACTACAGGGAAACAATGCTACCCTGCATACAGCCCTCTATTTCTAACCAGGGTGCAGCAAGCCGGGCTCTGTCTATTCTCAGGTTTCTGACTGAATTGGATCAGCTTGAGATTCTTTTAAAAATTAAGCTGAAGAACAATTGAGAAGACATTGCACTGGCTTCTGTAAGCATGTATGCACACACATGACTATAACACACATGTGTGTACTTCTGCACAGAGAACATAATTAACATGATTATTTTTTATTTATATATATATATATGTGCATTCATATGTATGCCTATAAATATTTAATATTTATATTTTCATTATTTAACTGTAGTTTCATTACTTTTATTTATATATTTTTATTTTTAAATTTTATTCATATGTATTTATATGGTTTTCATTATATATAATATGTATATTTATATTTTCATTATTTTTAATTCCTTGAGTGTATATGCGCATTTTTGTGTGTAGATATAGGCATATGTGTGAAGTCAGAGGCCAATTTCACATGTCAGTCCTTAGTTTCCAGATTGTTTGAGATAGTCTTTCTTTTTCTTTTTCTTTTTTAAAGTGCATCTGCCTAGTCAGCTGAAATTTGAGCTTCTTGTCTCTGTTTCCCTTCACTTCATAGAAGCTCTAGAATTACAGATGGTGGAATTACAGATGTTGCTGCTAATGCACTTGGCTTTACACGGGTTCTAGGATTCAAACTCAGGTCCTCATTCCTGTGTGGCAAGTGTCTCATCCACTGAGACATAGCTCTCCTTATGGTAAGTCCATCTGCCCTAGGAAGACAAAATGTTACCATAGAGGGGCGAAATGTTTCCCTCTGTGAGCAGCCATGCCACCATTCAGTTTAGTCCTCATACGTATAGAATAGTCATAATAATAAGCATTGTCTGGGAAGGCGAGAGCATATTTATAATCCTAGGGACAAGAGGAGTTTGATGCACTCTCCGCTCTCCTTCCTTGTCTTCTACACTGGCCAAGATTTCAGCTGTAAACGTTCACATGTTCATGTTAAACACTTTCAAATCCTTCTCCATGTATTATCTAGTAAATGATTCTGATTTATTCTGTTCTCTAAGGCCCTGGGAATGGCCAGCTCAGCAGGGGCACATTCAGGGTACAAGACATTTCCTGGAGTCCTGTTAAATACCAGATTCCTAAATTATCTAGTCACACGTGGCAACGTGACTGCATGCCACTGGGCTTCTGCGGCTTGCTTCTAGGTTCTCGTTTGGGCTGGATTGACTGTTCTCCCTATTATCAGCCCTTCTTGGCCTGGGAATCACACTTGTGCTTCCGTGAGTAGTGTCGTTGGGGGAGCTGCCTCTCCTCTCTGTCCTGACTCACCTGTTCCTGTGACCCTGTACACTCTGTCAGTGAGCAGCACATGGAGACCACTGCTCTATGAGGTCTGCATGTGTCATTATCATCTTTCCCTTCCATGCTCCAAAGCACTAGAGAACCATTTGGCATTTAGCAGGTGCTTAATAGATGGCCACTGAAGGCAGGAGTGACGGGTTAATGAATGGTGGAAGACAGAGTGGTCACGAGACAGGTCGTTGCCATAGGAACCGCCCACACAGTGTCCTTGGTGTGGCACAGAGCACCCACATGGAGTGCTTACTCAGGCTGTGAACACCTACCTCCTAGGATTTCAGTACTCATTTGGCTGAGCAACTCTGAAGATCTGGAATAGTTGCTAGAGAAATAAAGCGTTTTAGCTGGAGTATCTAGCAGTTGCTTATCTTCATAAACATTTGGGTAGTGTACAGCTGGCAGGGGCAGGTGGGTGGGTGTGACTTCATGTGCACATTTTTCATGTGATAAGTTTTCCATAGTAGTTAAATATTAATTATTGCAAAGGCCCTAGAAATAATATTGCTTTGAAAATTAAGATTCTTTGTCCAGGTCACAGTAAACAACACTGTCTTGGACAGACAGATCCGGTAGACTAGAGGACTAGATGCCCAAAGCAACACCCCATGCTCTGGAACCTGGAATAGAGAGAGGACAGGATTGTAAGTGGAAATGGGGCAGAGCTCAAACAAATTCTGGGGTACAGCTGCTAGTGACCCCAAGATGTCAGCTTCCTAATTTTGGCAGTGGTACATGCTAATGTTAAGTTGCAAAATGGGGAGGAAGATGAAGGATGTGTGAACACTTTCTAATTTGCCATTTTGATTTTTCTATAAATATACAATTATTCCAAAATGAAGAGCTTGTTTAAAAAATAAGAGAACCATATAACATGCTTTATTTCTTTTTAAATAATATTTTTATTTTTTGACAATGCTCTATATTTATACAGTGTCTTTTGATCAAACCCATCCTCCAACCCCTCCTGGTGCTCCTACCCCACACCTCTTTCCCGACTTCATGTCTTCTTTCTTTATTTCTGTTAATAACCCCCTGAGGCCAATTAGTGCTGCCCATGTGCACACAGGTGTGGGGCCATTCACAGGGCCATAGGCAAACTCTTATCAGTCATGTTCCATTTTCTTTCTTTCTTTCTTTTCTTTCTTTCTTTTTTTCCCTTCGATTTTTCAAGATAGGGTTTCTCTGTGTAGCCCTGGCTATCCTGGAACTTACTCTGTAGACCAGGCTGGCCTCCAACCCAGAAATCTGCCTGCCTCTGCCTCCCAAGTGCTGGGATTAAAGGCGTGCGCCACCACTGCCCAGCTTCTATTTTATTTCTTCTTAAATCCATAGTTCAGTAACGGAGAAAGCTTCTGAGAAGAAGCAAAAGAAAAGGAGCCTTTGTGGCTCCTTACTTTGTACTGGGAACTCTGGTGTCTTATAAATCAAGTCCAAGCATAACAAAGCTATCTACGAGAAACGCAGTCAGTTAGGAACAAACAAATATACAAAAACAGAAAGAGGAGATGAAGCCGGGTCGCCATTAGTCCCAACCAAAGTGATAGCAGGAGGATCAAGAGTTCAAGGTCATCTCTGGCTATATGGGAGTTCTGGGCCAGGCTACATTACATAATAACCTGCTTTAAAACTAAACGTATTTACTTTGAAGGTTTTACAATGTATACTGGCAGGTTTTTGTTGTTGTTGTTGTTTTTGTTTTTAGATAAAGGCATTTTCTTTCTTGTTTTCTTTGTAAAGAGTAAAATCTAACAACTCAAACCTTGGTAGAGGACCTGTTTCAAGAGCAAAAAAGGAGAGGGGGAGAGGAAGAAGATTGGTAATGCTCGCCTACCTTTAAAGCTTTCCCACACTTGTCTGGCTTTGGAGACTTCTGTGCCAAATTCAACGGTTAAGACTTTGGTGATTGGAAAGATGATGCTTTTCCTTTTCCTCTTTGTGTATGTGCAGCTGTGTGTCCATGCACATTTGCGTGTATGTGAAATGCATGCACACAATCTCAGGCATGTTTTTCTTAAAGACAGTGTTTCTTACTGGAACCTGGGGCTTGCCAATCAAGCTATGCTAGTTGAATGAATCCCAGGGATCTGCCTGTCCCTGCTTCCCCAGTGCTGAGATTCACCAACTATTTTACGCCAGACTTTTACATGGGTTCTAGGGACTGAACTCAGTTTCAAATGCTTACACGAGGTGCATTTTTCCTGAGTGGGCAGTCTCTATAGCCTTACTATGGGAACACTTCCTCACTTAACCTTTTTATTCACTATCAAATGTGTGTGTAAATATATATATATATATATATTTTTTTTTCTTTCCTAAAAACATTAGCTTTTTGCATTTGACATGTATTGCGGGAGAAGCCACAGTAGAGAATTCTGCAGCCTTCTATCAAGGCTTGAGGAGATATGCAAATGTTCTGTGTATAGACAGACTGGTACTCTGAGCTCTTATCACCTTTATCAGTGTGATTAGGCAGAGAATGGAATTTTACACTGCTTACCTCTTCTGACTTTTTCATTTGCAGTCCAGCCTTAGCTCATCGGGTGCAGATCAGTTTACATCCTTGAATGTGCATGAAAGCGACTTGGGGTTCTTTGGAGCTCTTAATTGCTGTGTGATTTGATATCACAGTGCAGTGAAGCTAGGCAAGCTAATTGTTTTCCTGACTGAATTTCATCCCTCCCCCATTCTGCCTGGAGGAGGTTATAAAGCAAAAAACAAAGTAGGAACCGGCTCTGGGCTGTGCATCTTTCCTTTCTAGCAATATCATTTGTGATGGGTAGCAGCCTCGTCATCAGGCAGTCGATCATGATGAGGGATAATTATAATCCTTAAGTGGTTTCAGCTTTGGGTTGTTAGTAGCGGGAGCAAAATGAGGATGGGTGGGTGTGTGAAAGACGAATATGGTTTACTCAGCTTTAATGTCCTCTTGCAGCATTTCAGAAATAGAAGAAAGACATTTCTCTGTGTGTCTTGCTGGGGAGCTGAGTTACATTGTGTGATGGGAAACGCGTACTGGATTAAAATTTATGGAAACAAATTAAATATTTGATTAATCCCTTTAAATATTGATCAATTTGTATGGCTTCCTGTCCATTGCCTTTTTCATAGCAATCATTAGGGTGGGTGATGCATAAACAACATCTTCTGCAATAAATAGTTGCATTATGTAATGCGGGTTAAATTTAGAAAGTGCTGTTTTATTCCATTTCTTCCTCATAAAATGTAGTGCCAAATAGTAATAGACACTGAGGTAGAGGTTTATAATGTTTTACTTCAAACTTAATCCAGGAATTCTCTCAGAGGATTTACAAAAAGAGATCCCTGGAGCAAGGGTGGGAAGCGGCGAACACCTGAGCCGGGAGGCAGGGGTGGGGGTGGGGGGGGGAAGAAAAGGTCAAGAGGTGATTGGTGGGGAGGGAGGGCGGAGAAATTGAGAGGCCTAGCCCGGCCGATTGTCCCTTTTAGAACCCAGTGAGCCTTTGTGATGGAAATGGACATCAAGCCAGGCAGAGCTCAATTGCAAATGGCTGAGATTGGAGCCCAGGCCCCCAGGAGGGCAAACTGCCTCTGACAATAAGCTGGGAGATTTATTATGAAGACACAACGTGCTCTTTCCCTCTCCCTGGTGTTTCTAAAGCACTTAGTCCGCCAGGAGAACAGTGGCTCCCGTTAGCACTAATCACTTCCGGAGCATCCCCAGTTGCTTTGAGACTAAAAGTCTGCTGGCCAGGAATCAATTATCTCCCCACCCCCACCCCCAGGCTTAGTTGTATTCATCTTTACGTAGATAATTCAATCATCTCCAAGAGAAACGGAGGCGACTAAGCAGTTAGAAGCAGAACCGGGGAGCACAGTACACCGTGTTTGCTCAGGAAGGACACCTTTATTCTAAAGGAGAAGGTTGTAGTGGGACCGTTTGCAGCACACTTATCTGATGGGGCCTTCCATTTAAAGTCATTCAGTAACTGTATTTAGAACATTCTTTCTAAACCTCAATAAATGTGCTTTCAAAATTATAGCAAAAATTTGGTAAGAAGAGGCGCGTGAGAGAGGGAACTGAAAGTGGATGGTGGGGGTGGTCTGACCTCAATACGGGGAAAGGGCAAGAATGAAATCCAACATTTTGTACATTAACACACTCATGAACAAAAACTCTACAACAGAGCTGGCAAAATGACCCAGCAGGTAAAAGAGCAAGTCTAGCAATGTGTGTGCAAACCCCAAAACCCACTGGAAAGGTGGAAGAGAACAGAGTCCACAGAGTTTTCCTCTGGCCTCTGCGTATGTGTCCTGAGACATGTACAGAACCCCATCATGTATGTATGTGCATGTTTTACACACACACACACACATATACACAGAGGAGCATACATGTGTGAGCATGTGTGCTTGCCCAATACTACTAAGATATACAATAATTTTAAAAGGCATATTTTGTAAGCCATCCTGGGATACACTTGTTTTAAAAAAAAATTAGATTAAAAAAAAAAACCTCTCAATATTGTAGCACAAAATATAACTTGAAAATTAAGATCAATTTGGAAATGGGCAAGAATCAAAGGAAGACAGCAGCTAAGCATGAACTGCTTCTGCAAAACTGTTTGCACTCCAGGGTTCAGGGGGAAGCCTTGTTTCCTGCAGTGCCTGGCCACATCTCTTCAGCCAGCTGGAGTGACCTGAGAACTCTAGCATCAGCTCCAGCCCCCAAGCACAGCTAGCCATGTCTGTGATTTACCTTCTCTTGTCTTCAGGCTGTAATAATTTTTGGTTTTTTGGTTGTTTTTCATTTTTTCCAGTCATCATTCAGTTTGGCCTCTTCTGCCAGTTCAGCTCAGAATCTTTCCACCTCAATGGAACCCATTCTTGGGTGTTTTCTTCCCTCCTTGAAATCTCATTGCAAATGCCAAGTGCTCTGATTATAAAGATGGCTTATTTTTATTTGTCTTAAGTAGCTTGTCTTTTTATTTATTTTTAAAAAGACAATTTTGTTTGTTTATCTTCTTGGCAAACCGATGAATTTAATTAGGGCTCCTTAGACAAGCATGGGGGTATCGGTGGCATATGGTATCTGTGACTTTATCACTAAGGAAAATGCGGTTCCCTCTCCCAGCCACCATTAACTGCTTATAAATTCTTAGAGAGGAGGGGCCAGGTGAGACCCTCCCCCTCACTCTGTGAGGGGATTCAGTTTGTGTAGGTCTTGTGCAGGTAGTCCTAGCTGCTGAGCATCCAAGCATGTAACGTCCAACGCCCAGAAGACACGACATTCTATGCCTTCCTTGTTCCTTCCACCCTTTATTCCACAATGGTGCCTAAACCTCCACTGAGGTGATAGAAAATTCAACAGTTACTTACTGCCCACTCTCCTTTTGCGAATCTCTGCAATAATTCTTGCACACTGTAAAACAGTTATTGTGTTTTTAACTGGAAGTGAGCTCTCTGAGTGAGGTAGTCATATCGTGTGGTTTCACTCACAGGCTGATCGCTGATAAACATACAGACTATGGCTATGGAGTTCTTGGATGGCTAATTGACTCAGAGACATAAAGATCTGTCTCTCCAGATCTTTCCACCCAGCAGAGGACTTTTTCTGACGGCAGCTGTGACTACTGTATAGGAGAAACTGTATACAACAGTTGATCGTTTATCATGAAGACAGAGATCTCTGTCTGGGCTTGTGATAAAATGTTCTCTAGTCTGTTCGTAAGGATCAAATCAGGTGAACTGCTTGCTAGTCAGCCAGAATTCTTCTCACTTAATTTCTCTTCAGCTAATTTTCTTTTCTTGAGTATTCCTTTCCTCTGTTAAATGCTTAGAGTTGGTGTTAGTGGGCAAGTGTAAGTCTTGCTAGCTCTAAGTTACTGACTCAGCAGGAAAGAGTTGAACGACTTGAACAGGGGTAGCTTTGAGAGGCCCTGTAAAGCAAAATCACTTAATATGTGAAGGCATGGAGTAGACTCGGTCCCCATATCTTAATGGGTGACTTGGAGCTAGTCATAAACCAGGGACGAAAGCAGATATAGAGTTCAGTCATGCATGTAAAGGCCTCTGACTAACAGGATACAGGGCATGTTCACATGTGTTTGTGTCTGTGACTCATAGGACAAAGGGTGACCTCATCCATATTTGGATTCATAACGTACTGATAGGTACATGCATATCTTGGTCTATTCTTGACAGGATACAGTTTTATGGATATCTGATTTTATGATGATAGAACACAGGGTGAACTCATAAATGCATGCACACGTACACACACAATAAATAAGCAAAATGTAAGTTATTATTATTAAATGAATTTGACAAAATAATTTACCTCCCAGTTAATCCTGTATGGTCTCCTGCAGTCTTGTGTATTTCAGTACTTTGTCTTCAGGTGGTAGTTCTGATTTGAAAGGTAATGGAACCTTTAGAAGGCTCAGTTTTATCAGAGGAAGTGAGTCACTGGGGGTGGGCCTTGAGGGTTTTTTTTTATAGTTTGGCCCCACTTTTGTTTGTTCTGAGTTTCCTCAGGCATGGCTACCATGCCACCTCCCATGACAGACTCTACTCCTCAAAGAGTGAGGAGAAATAAACTGTTCCTTAAGGTTGGTGGTATCTGCTCACAGCAGGGCGAAAAGAAACTATATATATAGAAAACTCATCTTTCCTCTTGCAGGGCAGATAAGCAGCAACAAAGGCTCGTGAGTCTGTAGTCCCACATCTGTGTGAGAGCAAGGGATGAAGAAGCTGACTTGGAGGAAATGAGACACATTGCTACTGAAAACAGATGAGGAAAAGGTGTCTGGAAGCGTGAGTCAAGAAGTGCACAAGGCTCAAACCAAGGGCCCCTACTGAGCTGCACTGAGCTACCCTACCACTGAAGGTAAGTGAGAGCACACACACACACACACACACACACACACACACTGGACTGCAGAGCATTTGCTAGGCTCCTTGTTCTGGAGGGCTACTTATTTCTCAATTGATCTGATCTGGTCTTTTCTTTCTCCTTCCTTCGTTTTCCCCAGTCTAGTGCATGCTAGGCGAATGCTTTACCTCTGAGTTATTCTCCCAGCGTATTTTTGTTCTTTCTTTCTTTTTTTTTTTTTTCTCTTGAGTTGGTCTTGATAAATTACTAGGGCTGGGCTTATGTCTTACTTACACTTCTATTGTGGTAATAAGGTACCATGTCCAAGGCATTTTACACAAGAAAGAGTTTGTTAGGAGCTTACAGTTTCAAAGGGTTAAAATCTGTGATCGTCATGGTGGCAGGCAGGCAGGCATGGTGCTGAAGTTGTAGCTGAGAGCTTACAGTTTGATAGATAGGCATGAGGCAGAGAGAGACTAACTGGAAATCCCTATCCTACCTTCACACAAACCAAATACTCCCCAAACAGTTCCACCAACTAGAGACCAAGTGTTCAAAGATATGAGTCTATGGAGCCATTCTTTTTTTTATTTTTATTGTTTTCTATGTTCTATGTTTACATTCTGAATGATTTTCCCTTTCCCGGTTACCCTCTCCCCATAAGTCCCATAAGCCCTCGTCCTTCCGCCCATTCTCCAATCCACCCCCTCCTTCTTCTCTGTCTTTGTATTCCCCTACAATGCTGGATCAAGACTTTCCAGGACCAGGGCCCTCTCCTTCCTTCTTCTTGGGAATCATTTGATGTGCAAATTGTGTCTTGGATATTCAGAGCTTCTGGGCTAATATCCACTTAGCAGTGACTGCATTCCATGTGTATTCTTTTGTGATTAGGTTACCTCACATAGGAAGATATTTTCCAGTTCCAACCATTTGCCTAAGAACTTCATGAATTCATTGTTTTTAATTGCTGAATAGTACTCCATTGTGTATATATACCACATTTTCTGTCCATTCCTCCATTGAGGGACATCTGGGTTCTTTCCATCTTCTGGCTATTACAAATAAAGCTGCCATGAACATAGTGGAGCATGTGTCCTTATTGCATGCCAGGGAATCCTCTGGGTATATGCCCAGGAGTGGTATAGCAGGGTTCTCCGGAAGTGTCATGTCCAGTTTTCTGAGGAACCGCCAGATTGATTTTCAGAGTGGTTGTACCAACTTGCATTCCCACCAGCAGTGGAGGAGTGTTCAAACTGTAGTGAGCCTATTGGGGTGCCATGCCACCTGGCAGGAATTTGACATTGACTAAGGTGAAGCCCATTGTTCTTCAAGGGCCTGCAGTTTCCTGAGAGACACTAGCCACCTGCTGAGCAACTGAACTGGCTCTGTGGATGAGTTTCCCTTGAGACTTTGAACAGAAGCTGTTGTCTTTGTCTCATTTTTTTCTTCTCATAGGCCCATTCTATTTCACCCCCAGCTTTCTTTTCAGATAACCTGTCCGATGTAACTGCAGGCAGTTATACAAACCACCACACCTGCATTCATTTTGTAGCCTAGGGTGGCCATGAACTTTCCATTTTTTGTTTTAGCCTTCCAGGTACTGGGTTGACAGACAAACCTGTGTCACCAGTCTCAACTCTCTGACATTTTTTTTTCCCCTTTTGGATTTCTTGACACAGGTTTTCTCTGCATGGCCCTGTCTGTCCTGGAACTTACATAGATAGATCCACCTGTCTCTGCCTCTTGAGTGCTGGAATTAAAGGCATGTGCGCCCACTGTCTGACTTATCTATTATTCATTTTTTCATAGGGCTTTAAATGCACCGAACAGCCAGCTTGCAGACATTTATTTGAAAAGAAATATATGTTATAATGTATCTAGTGAATTTATAAAGTGAAGGAAGGTGTGGACATATTGAATAAAATTCACTCCTGAGAGCCTAAAGCAACAGGCCCTTTTGTATTCATTGGAAGGAGTGTCTACATTACATTGCAGGCAGTACTTACCAAGGGCAGTACAGCCTGGGAAAGTAATAAACTCAAGATGACAACGCAACTGATAGAATGCTTACCAAGCATTCATGAAACTGTGGGTTCAATCACCCTCATCATATGAACCTGGTATGGTAGTACACACTTGCCATCCTAGCAACCCAGGAAGCAGAGGAAGGAGGATAGGAAGTCCAAGGTTATCCTTGAACGCAGTGAGTTCTAGATCAGCCATGGCTATGGGAGACCCTGTTTTGAAAACAAACAAATAAATAAAACAAATAAGACAAACCTCAGGTGGATACTCTTACGAAGGTGCAGATGCTTGTAAGAATACCATCTGTATTTGGCACTTGGTCCCTCTGACCACCTCTTCCTCATCTCCATGGAGCTGAACTTTATTAGATTTTCTTAAACTCCAGATGTGATGACCTATTGTGATTTCTGTAACAAACTGAAGGAGACTCATATATTCTCCTACAAACCATTTCTTGTCAGCCCCCTTTTCCGTTTAGGAAAGCACCTTGGGTCTGAATTACACAAAGGGAAGTTTCCACTTTCCAAAATGTCTACTGTGCCATTTTGTATCTCACTAAGCTCTTAGGAATTGTAAGAATGCCCCTGACTTTTACCCAGCTATGTCTAACCTTCATGCCTGGAAGACAAGGTTCTTATACCTTCACCACAGTGCTGAGGGTTTTCTGTTAACACAAGAGCAGCATGTCCTTGTAGGTGCTGGTCCTTTAGTGGACTAGTGGGCAGTATTCATTTTCCCATTCATCCAGTCGCAGCTCTCTCTGTTTAATGGGACACCGGTCTTCATCCATTTGCTTAGATATTCCCCATCTCTCTGGGATGCCCCTTTCATAGAGTGTCTGGGTATTTTTGTTTTTCTTCTTTGTTTAGCTACGGTGGTGTTCCTTAAAGTCCAATTATGTGCTTGTGGCACCTTCTCTGTATTTGAGAGAATGTATACTCTGTACTGTGTTCATCTGACCAACACTGTATTTATTGAATAGGGTGCATCAAACAGGCCTGATAGCCCCAGTGCTCAGACTACACAAATTTTCTATGAAAAAAATCTCAAATGTTCCAAGGGTTGTAAAAAATAAAACAAAAACAACAAACCTTTCAGTAAAGAACATTAATGGAACAGCCAGTTCTTTAATTCCACCAAAAAGCAAGACTGAACTTTGACCAGGAACTGCTCAGCAACCCTGTGAGAAACAATGAAACTCATTGAGATGATACCTTAGAAAGAATTTTCGGCACTAACTTTATGCTAAAATAGTGCAGGTTTTGTTTTTCACAGAAGCTATTTTAAGAATAATTTTTTTTTCTACTCAGTCTTTTTCTCAGTGATGAAATGGGGGTGGAACAGAGTCTGATTTCTGAGAGACAGCTGGTTGCCAATTAAGCAGAAATACTATAAAATCACATGTGGGTATTTTCCCATAAACACCAGGGAATCAAGGATGCAGAGAAATGCTTCAGGAAAGAAATTATTAAGGTCAATATGATGACTAATCTTGGTTGTCAACTTGAATACCTGGGAGGAAGGATTTCTGTTGGGTAATTTCCTTTATCACACTGGCCTGTGGGTATGACTATGTGGCATTTTCTTGATTGTTAATTGATGTAGAAGGGCGCAGCATACTGGTGGCCACACCACCTGTGGGTAGGTAGGCTACCTTGTACAGTAAAGGTAGATAGATACATGAGCAAGCTGGGGAAGCAAGCCAGCAAGCAACATTCTCCCATGGCCATTGGTTCTGTTCCTACCTTCAGTTTCTGGCCTTGACTTCTCTGACTGCCTTCAGTGATGGACCTGGGAGGTGTAAGCTGAAATAAACTACTTCTTCCTCAACTTGCTTTTTGTTGTGATATTTATCACAGCAATAAGAAGCAGACTTCAGCCATTGATGAAATAGATAGCAACTTAGGTTATGTTCCTGCATTGACTTTGTCTGCTAGAGAATTAATCTGTTCTTTTTCAGGTCCCCTTGTGCATAAAATGGAAGTGTCCATATCTCTGCTCATGTTATTTGCACTTGTGGGCTTGGTTGTTGTTTATGAATTAGGACATCACCTACGTTTACAAGAACCTTCTCTGCCTTACCAGGTGACTTTCCCTTTCTGTTTTGTGCTCCTCATCCTGAATTCACTCCAGTCACTAAGTTGATCTTAGTTTGCAGTGACTCTTTTCTTATGTGTCAGTCTACCTGACCGTAAGTCATCGAAGGCATAACCCAGCCAATGGAAGGTCTTCAATAAACATTTGTTAGATGAATGAATGACGCAGCATAGGAATGAATGAATCAATCCATGACAGCAGAGCAGTTGCCTTTCTGAGTTACTTGTTCATCAACATGGAGGTCCCAACATTTGATACTGAGGATAGTCAATGGGCTCTCTGACTGACTCCCGCTTCACAGAGAGGCTTCAGTTGAAAGTCATAAATGAAATAGTTTCATTATTCCACTTTTGCTGTATATTACTTTTTTAGAGCATTAAGTTTGAGAAAAGTTCAGGAATTTCCCAAATCCCCACCTTTTAGGTCTGTTACAAAGTTTTCCCAATAGAGCAACATTTGTTACAGTTATAAACCTACATTGACATGTAATGATCACGCCAAGAACATGACTTATATTATGGCTCACTCTTGTACAACCCATGGCTTTAAACAACAGTACAGCAATGCAGACCCAGTTGTAAGGAACCACACACACTCATCTTGGCAGCTCAAAACTCATCTATGCTCACGAGTTCCTTTCCTCTACCAGCCCTAGCCGTGGCATCACTGACCTTTTAACCTTCCAGAATGTCATATAGCTTGAGCTGGGCAGGATATGTCGTTTTAATTCATACTAGTTCACTTAGTATCTTACTCTAAAGTTTCTTATGTGCTTTTTTTGTGGTTTGGTAAGTCCTTTTCTTTTAATGCTGAATAATTTTCATCCATCAGCTGTACCACTATTCATTTATTCATCTACCCAAAGACAATTGGTTGCTTTCAAGTTGAAACAATTATGGATAAAGTTTACATAAAGATCAGTATGCAGGCTTTTGCATAAATGTAAGCATTGTGCACTTTTGGATAAATATCAAGTAGTATGATTGCTCGATTAAGTTATTAAGACTATGTTAGACTTGATGTGTTAGTATACACCTATAATCCTAATACTCAGGAGGCTGAGTCAGAAAGTTTTGGAATTCTTGGATGTTTCAGGCTACACAATAATTTTCAGGTCATCCTGGACTATACAGCAGGATTGTATCAAAAACCAATGCATGAGCTGGGGAGATGATGGCTCACAAGATGGAGTGCTTTCTAAGCAACCATGAAGACTGGAGTTAGAGTCCCCAGAATTCATGTGAAAATGCAAGTGTGATGGCATACATTTGTAATCCCAGTGCTGGGAAGGCAGAGGTAGTAAGATCCCTGGATCTCACTGGCCACCCTACATATCCCAGTCAAGGAGCTCAGGTCCCGGTGAGTGACCCCACCTCACAAAAGAAGGCAGGAAGTTCCTAAAAAATGACACCTAAGGCTGACTTCTTATCTCTAAACATGTGCACACATGCATATGTATATATATCCCTCCATACACATCAATGAAAGAATAAACAGTGTGTCTGTTTAGTTTTGTGAGAAGCTGACAAGGTAGCTTTTAAAGTGGCTGTATCATTTTGTGTTACCATAGTGATGAGTGGATGCCTCACATCCTCACCAGCATCTGGTATTATTATTGTTTTGGATTTTGGCTATTCTGAGAGGTGTATGGCAGTATCTTGTTTTAATCTGTAATTTCATAATGATGTGTGATGTAGCACATCTTTGTCTTCATTATGTATTTGCATGACTCTCATGAGATCTTTCTTTAGGTATTTTGCTTACTTTAATTTTTTTGTTTTGAAAGTTATAGGGACAACAAGATGGCTTAGTGAGAAAAGCTAAGCCTGATTAGTTGAGTTCAATCCTTTGGACCCTCATGATGGAAAGAGAAAATTGAAATGGTATTATAGGATAAAACGCCATGCACTTTCTCATGACATTGTATGATATGCTGGTGGATTGACTGACTTATTTTCTAAAGGTCTCTGAATAGAACACTCAAGAGGAATGGAGGGTGTGGGGGGAAGGTGGGCCATCACCTAAAGGAGCTCAGTATTTAACGTAAGAGTCACAGCAAGAAGGAAATGACTGTTAACAAGGAAGGTAGTCACAAAAGCTGAAGACATCAATATACCAATACAAATGGAGTACTGAGGGAGAAAGGAAAAGCTTTGTCATGAGAGAATCTGAAGTTCATCATTGGAGAAGTGGGCTTGGAAGGATGGGTGTGAATGGTGGGAAGGGTGATTCTTGGTCAAAATTTTAAAGATGAAATTGTACTGCAAAGAGAGTTTGGAGTCAGAATGCTGAGAAATTTAGACAGCATTTCTAAGGCGTGTGTAGCCACTTAAGTGACTTGGTAAGTCTTGAAATGATTAAAGTGTCTGTGAGATTAAGCTATTGGATACTTGTAGGAGTGTTGCTGCCTGCAATGACAGGTGAAGCGGAGGCCTGAAAGAGAATCCTGGGGATATATGGGAGGCGGTGAAAGAGAACTGAGTCAGGACGACCTTCGCCAATCATGACCAAAACTTTAATAAATATTAGTCAATATGTAGTTTAGGAAGAACCCTCCTCCCAGGCTTCAGGGGAAGTCCAATCTCAGAAGGTTGCCTGCTAAGAACTGCAGTACTTCTCTGAGGCCTCCAGGCCTCCAGGCTTCCAGGTCTGTATTGTTCTCTAGAGAACAAAAGCCGAGAATATCAGCAGGGGCTGGCAGCCAGGAAGGTCACAGGCTGAGCTCAGAGCCTGAAAAGCCCAGCTCAGTGCTGGAGGGGGAAGGGACATGGGAGATTTTTATAGGAGAGAGAGGACACAGGTGAGGAGTGACCACTTGGTGTCTAGGGTCTGAATACATGCCATTAAGCTAGTTAGCATCCCGAGTCAGCCAGAACCTCACACATTAAAATATAATATGAATCTTTGTACAACTGAGCAAAAAGTTGTTTGTGGGTCATTTCACATTTGTGATAGACCTGATTTATATGGATATAGTTTTTATTGTAATTACACGTGGATGTATTTATATACTTTGTATATATGTTATCTATTTAAGCATTTGCATTTTCTTTCTCGGTTATCCTGTATCCATATACAGGTAGAAAGGGGTACTAATTTCAGTCAGGTCTTGAATATCTCACCCTGCCTCTACCTCCCAAGTACTGGGATTACAGGTGTGTATCACTAGGCCCTGCTTCCTAGTGCTGCACTTAATTTACTCCCCTGGACTGGACCTTGAAAGGAAACTCCCTTGTTGTTCTTGGTTGCCATGACTTCATCGATGTTGCCAACCTTTTTGTATTGCAACATTTGACTGCCACCACTAAGTGCAGCGGTTACCAGTCCCTGTTATGTCACCATGCCTGGCTCTGCATTCTCTCCCCCCTCCGCCAAAATATATCATGGTAGTACAAAATTAAAACCACACTCTCAAGTTGTAAGTATTACAAACCACATTTCTACTTGGCATGGCACTAGTACTGCCTTTTGCAGTATCCTGTCAGAGAGTTGCAAGCAGCATGCATTAAATTTCACATGCCCTTTAATGTTTTTATCTCTTCATTTGCATGCATCTATTTCATAATCATTCATTCTGGTAATAAAACCAGCAGGGTTTTAAATTGAGCTGAAGTCCCCGATGTTTTGGAGGAATTTATGTTGCATAATCGTACTGGTTTCCCTGAGAACAAATAGTAATGCAGGACTTAGCATTCCACTCGGGGAGAGTCAAAGTCTTTCTCACAGACCACTGGTGCTGTACTGGAGGGATGGCTTAGTGGGTAATGTGCTTGCCACACAGGTACAAGGACTGAAGTTCAGAGCCCCAGAACCTACAGTAATATAAATGCAGGGCAGGCAAGACAACCTGCTTTGTAATCTGAGGCTCTCAAGAGGTGGAAACTGGTTACTCCCCAGGGCAAGCTGTATGGAAACTAGCTGAATCATTGAGACATCTGCCCCAGTAAATAAAGTCGAGAACAACTTCCCACATACATATGTGCCCACACATTTAGGAATACATATCCATATGAAAAGAAATTCTCTGGGAGCTGGTGAGATGTCTCAGCAAATAAAGGCTCTTGCCTCCAAGCCCGCTGATCTGAATCTGAAAGGAAAAAGGTAGCTCTTGCAAGTATCTTCTGATCTCCACAGGCAAGGTCCTCCACCCATATGAATAAAAAGAAGCATCTGGTGTTTATTATTGACTAATTCAGAAAAGAAATGGAATGTAAAAGAATCAAAGAACGTGTAAATTTAAGAGCTTCAGAAAGTGGACACACTCATATATTTCAGTTGCTGTGATAAAACACTATGACCAGAAGCAGCCTGAAGAAGACAGAGTTCAGTTTGGCTAATGGTTCCCAGAGGATAAGAGTCCATCCTGGCAGGAAGGCATAGCACTGAGCTGCAGGCAGGGCAGCCAGAGCAGGAAGCTGAATGCTCTTACCTTTGACTACAAGCCTGAAGTAGAAAGCAAACATGATGTGGGGTGAAACCACAAACATCTAAAGCCCACCTCTGATGTATTTCATCCAACCTCTCAACCAGTGCTACCCATTGGGAACCACTTGTTCTGAGCCCATGGGGCACAGGCTTATTCAAACCACCATGCACATTTTCTGGAACATGGAAGTCACTCAGGTAGGTGGTTCTGCTTTAAAGTATTTTGTAAGCTTGTGTTGAACTATCTGCCTGACCTAACGTCTCTTTTGAATTGTCTACTGGGTAATGATGTTTTTCTAAGCTCCTTTGTGTGCTGTGGACAGGCTGGAGGTCTTAGCTCGCTATTGTATGGACACTAGTTCCTTACAATGTGAACACTTTCTCCCAGAACAGAACAGAACAGTCTAAGACAGAGACAGACACACAGACACACAGACACACACACACATTACACACAGACACACATACACAGAGACAGAGATACAGAGAGATAGAGACAGTCAATCATAGACACAGAGAGAGAATAATCAGAGCAGAAAAATATGTTAAGAACCAGCACTCAGAAGTGATATTGTTCTTCTCTTTGTGACATTAGATCAGCTCTCTGCACAATATCACAGTGGGAAAATGAGAAAGAAGGACCTTTATCTAGCAGATTCATTGAGGTGTGTGAACCTCAGAATCCCGACTTCAGGGCTGAGCCGTGCCAGCCTGCCTGGGACAGCTTCAGACTCCCCATGCAGAGAGGATGACCTTCAGTTTCTAATGCTCCTGCCTTTATCTTCCAGGTGCTGGGATTATAGGCAAGTGCACCTACATCTGCTCCATGCAGCACTGGCCCTCAATCCAAGGATTCTGCCAACTGAGCTCCTTCCCAGGCCCTGCTGGGGCTGGGCATAAACTCCAGTCTCAGTAATGCAGGATATGACGATGGGTGGGTGTTGGGTAAGGAGAAGGATGGAGACCTGAGTGGTTCTTTTCAAATGGAATATTTTTAAATTGTACTTCAGAGAGCAAGAGAGAAAAATAAGGGAAGTGATTGATTAGTTTTATGTTTTGGTGCCTTAAAAATTAGGGAAAAGTACCTAGTTCTTAAAAGGAGAAAGTGTATTACTTCTGAGCATTCCTTGGACTTTAGTCCATGTTTTCAGTTATCTCAGTGTTTTCTCAGACAAGGAACAGCTAAGCACTAACTAGTTTAATCACAGAAAGGGACTTGGCAAAGGAGGGTTTGATCAAGGAACCCAGGATCTGACTACAGCTGCCAGTGGGAAATGAAAGCTACTCTGGGCATCTTGGAGGAGTTTACGTTTCTCTTTAAATACTTTCTAATATTTTACTTGACCAGTTTCTCTGTGTGCTCATCTTTCATGTCACTCAACATGACTCCCAAGCCCCAACTTCTCAGCACAAGCTCTGAGGCCCAGCACTCACTGCAGTTAATGCTCACTGGGATTCTAAGAGAGGGCTTTTACCAATCAGAAAACGAACAGGCTGGCCCAGGGTTAGACTGTCTATCCCTCAGCTGGTTGGTCGGAGGACTTGTGGAGGGGACCCTGAAGGAGACAAGGAGACAGGCAGTTAAATTATATACTGGCGCATAATTTATTTTTTTTCTTCCTTCTTTCTTTCTTTCTTTCTTTCTTTCTTTCTTTCTTTCTTTCTTTCTTTCTTTCTTTCTTTCTTTCTTTCTTTCTTTCTTTCTTTCCTTCCTTCCTTCCTTCCTTCCTTCCTTCCTTCCTTCCTTCCTTCCTTCCTTCCTTCCTTCCTCCCTCCCTCCCTCCCTCCTCCCTCCCTCCCTCCCTCCCTCCCTCCCTCCCCTCCCTCCCTCCCTCCCTCCCTTCCTTCTTTCTTCTTCTTTCTTTCTTTCTTTCTTTCGTTCTTTCTTTCTTTCTTTCTTTCTTTTCATTTCTTTCTTTCTTTCTTTCTTTCTTCTTCTTTCTTTCTTTCTTTCTTCCTTTAATATTTTAAACAAATTTTAACTTTAGATATATTTTGATCATATTTTCCCCTCCTCTAAGTCCTTCCAGATCCTCGTGCCCTTCCAAGCCAACCATGTTTAAGTTCTTTCTCAAAAAAAAAAAAAAAAAAGCAAAAGTCCCTCAAACTAAGGACACAAAATAAAATGCCACCTAAAAAGAAACAACAACCAACCAACCAACCATACATACATACAAACAAAAACACTGCACCAAATTGTAACCTAATGAAAGTACACAGACATTTACAAAAAACTGTGGAATCTATTATGGGTTGGTCAACTACTCCTAACAAGAGGCCTGTCTAGAGTAGTTGATATATCCAGTATCACTCCATTAGAAAAAACTGACTTTCCCTTCCCCAGCAGGTATAAGTGACAGTTTAGTTGTTAACCTTCATCCTAGTGGCTAAATATTCATTCATTCATTCATTCATTCATTTAAAAATGCAACTAAGTAAAATGTAACATAAAACAAAATCTATCACATTGAAGTTAGTCAAGTTAAACCAACAGAAGGAAAGGAGCCCAAGAGAAGGTATAAGAATTGAAGACCCAGTTGTTTACACATTTAGGAATCCCATAAAAACACTAATGTGAAAGTCATAATATAAGCACAGAGGACTTGGTACAGACCTGTGCAAGCCCTGTGAATGTTGATTCAGTCTCTGTGAGTTCATATGAGCTTTGCTCGTGTTGATTTAAAGGGCCTTGTTTTCTTGGTATCCTCCATCCCCTCTGCTTCATCCACTCTTTCTTCCTCCTCTCCTGTGTGGTTCCCTGAACTCTGAGAGAAGGGATTTGATTGCCAGAGTGTTCCAAGGTCTCTCACTTTGTCTGTAATGTCTGTTTATGGGTCTCTATATTTGCTCCCATTTGTAGGAGGGAGCTTTTCTGATGATGGTTGAACAAGTCACTTGTAGAAAGGACTCTGATGGAGACAGGTGATTAAATTATACATGGTTTCTTACAACAAGTCGTGAGTGAGTTTATGGACAGTGATTATCTGTTTACCTCTTTCCATGTAGGAGGAAAGCGGTGAAAGGCTATCATAGGTCCTTTTCTTGTTGCTGTGATAAATGCCCTTGAAAAATTAACTTTAGGAATAAAGGATTTGTTTTGGCTCATAGTTCCAGGGAAGAGTCCTTCATGGTGGGGGGAAGTTCTCGTAGCAGGAGTTCTAGGAAGGTGGTCCTATTTTGTAGAAGAAGCAGGCAGCATAGTGTGAGAAAGAGCAGGGCATTCTGATGCTCCCCTTACTCTCTCCTTTTCATTCAGTCTGGGACCCAAGCCTATGGGACGGTGCCACCCACTCTTACATTGGGTCTTCCTACCTCAGTGAATTTCATTATGACAAATTGTAGAAGATATGCCCAGGTTAACTTAATCTCAATGTCTCACAAGGGTGTCTGGCAGCCTGTCTCTTAAGTAATATCAGAGCTTGTAATATTGTTGATTAATACTTACTATCACAGCGACTGAATGGATTGGGTTACTAATAGGGAGCTCCATATGGGAAGTCTTACCAGATGTAATGTATACTCTTCCGGGTGGTGGTGCCAGGTTTTGAGAGTTCACCAAATACGAACATAGAGAAGGGAAAGGGCTAATTTGGTATGGACTTTATATAGTATAGAGCAGATCCTCCAAGGCATTCAACTACCTTCTTTCATTATCTCAAAAGAAAAAAAAATTTCTAAAGAAATGCAAAGTGTAAAGCTGTGCATAGCTCAGTTGGAAGAGCACTTGCCTAGTAACTGCAGAACTTTTAAGTTTGTTTCTCAGTATTGTATAAAACATGGTAGTGTGTGCCTATGACCACAGCACTCAGTAGTCAGAGGAAGAAGAGTCAGGAACTCCCGTTTGTTCATTCTTGAATGCATTATAAATTTAATCTCAATAAGAAAAAAGTTTAATGTAAAGTACACATACTTACTAGAAGATTGTTTCTTCAATGAAATAAACTCAGCCTCATGGAAACTAATTCTATTAGCCATACTTATTTCTTCTCATTCTGTCCAGTCCTTGACCATTTCTACATAGACAACTCTAGGTCATAGGTAGGTGTTCAAGACCAAGTTGTGCTTGGGAAATGTTGTAATTTAAAGACTTATTTTTATTTTAAACTATGTATATATTATATGTCCTGTGTAGGTGTGGTATGTGTTTTGGGTTCCAGCTGTGGTTCCACACCCTCTCAGCGTGGGCTGGGAAGATGATGCGGAGCCCAGAAGGGTAGAATTCTCCAACGATCTTCAGTGAAATAGCTCTCTGAGATGGTCTTAGCTTCTGCATATTTCCTTATTTGTGGTGGGCTTATATGCACACACTTTATTTGGGTTGAACCAAGGGTTATATAGTTTTGGGGATGGGGGTGAGACTATCGAGGGTGGACAAAGGTCACAGACTGAAGGCCAAGGTACTGAAATGCCTCATTAGCATGGAGAGGCATTCCAGGAATCTCCGGTGCAGGGCTACAATGACCCTTCCTCAGGTGGGCAGATGGTGGGGTCCGCGATCTCCCAGGGAGAAAAGAGGAAACAGCAAAGGGAGTCTGCCATTTTGCCTTGAGTTTGGGGATTTCAGGTAATGTCAAACTTAGACCTGAGCACCAGTGTTTCCTGACGTGTAGGTCTGTTCATGGTTAAGCACAGTTGTCAGTGGAGGCTAGGTAAAGGTACTGGATCCCTTGGAGTTGGAGTTAGAGGTGGTGGTAAGGTGCCTGACATGGGTTCAGGGAACTGAACTTGGGCCCTCTGCAACAGCAGTAAGTGCTGCCAAGCCATCTCTCCAGGCCTCCGTTGCTACAGTTAAAATACATACAGGTTATAGGCCAGAGCCAGGCATTCACTACAGACTGACAGAAATGAACATTTTGTGGCTATCATTCAGTCATTCTTTAAACAAATATTTGTCTGGCACCATTAGAAGTTTCATAAATATTAAATAACTCACTGCAAGTTACTAATTAATTTTTATTAGTTAATAGTTAAATTTGCAAAAAAATAAAATCAACAATCTTTCTACTCGTGTATTCCAAATTGAACATATTTTAAGAGGATTAAATCCAATCACTAAACATGATAAAGCAATTGTTTTCTAGTAGGGTCATGTCCAGATGAAATCTGCATAAAGAAGAGAGAATAATATTGAATTATCTACTGCTATTCAAATTTAAAGAGTTGTATTTGCTGATATATTTTCCAAAAGTATAAAAACCCAAGTAATGGGACTGAGAAGTTGGCTCAGTGTATAGAATGCTTCCTATGCAAGCATTAGAAATCTGAGTTCAAATCCCCAGCACCTGTGAGGAAGCCAGGTATGGCAGAATACATCTGGAATCCCAGTGCTGGGGAAGTAGAAGGAGAGAACCCTGGGGCTTGCTGGACAGTCAATCTACTGAACTGGTGAGTCCTTGTCTCAGAAAATGAGGTGGACTGAAGGACACACTTGCTGTCAATCTGCCTTCTGCATGTATGCACACATGCATGTACACCTCTCCTACCAGGAACATGTATACATGTGCCTGTATGTATGTACACACACACACACACACACACACACACACACACACACACACACTTAGTGCCACCTTGGCTCAGACAGGCTCCTCCCACTTTCCCAGCCTTTGTCTCACTGGTCTGTGAGTGTCTGGAAATTTCCAGTTCTTAATATTCCAATCATGCCTATACTTCATTCAGGTGCTGCTCCACTCAGATAAAATAAGTTTACATAAAAACCTGTATCTTTGTTTTCCAGAGAGAAACTGTGAGAATGGAGATGTTCAGTTCTTTGTTTCTATTAACTTTCGGAGGAAGGGCGCCTTGGAGAGGATATTCCCAAAGTGGAGAGACTGGAAGACAAAGTGAAGGGTGCCATTTGCTTACCATCCAAATAACTTGACTTCCAGATCCACAGGCACCCACTCCATGAGACCACTCTGGGATACTTCCCTGCACTACAGTTGAGGTACAGGGCAAGCAATTTGCATCTTAATGGAGTTGCATTGTGAACTTTGTCCCCATGTCATTCCCATGACCCCTCAGAATCTTCCTTCTTAATAGTTTTCTGGGCCATTTTCCTCTCCAAAATCCATTTATCGGACTGAAGTCCTTATATGAAATTATATTTGTCTTTAAATTATTAAAAATTTAGTGAATGCAGAAAATTAAAATCACAAGCAATCTAATTTCCCAATGACATTTACAGTTTACATTTGCTTTATAATCTCCAGTGTCTCTTTCCTCATTCCTCAGGGCTCTTTAGAATTGCAATGACTGCAGAGGATGCGTAATCTAGAGAAGCTACAACATTCATCATACCCAAATTATCAGTCTACCCAGAAGAATCCAAATGAGTCATCTGTAACTGCTTTTTCACTTGCTATGATAAAACATATGACCAAAGCAACTTGTAGAAGGAAGGGTTTATTTGGGCTAATGCTACCAGAGGGATCAGAGTCTATCGTGGTGGGAGAGCAGCTGGCAGACACATCTTGAACAACAAGCACCAAACTGAAAGAGTGAACTGGGAATCACAGGAGGCTTTTGAAACCTCAAGTCCCACCTTTATTGACATACTTTTTTCAGTAAGGTGGGTCATACCTTCTAAATATATCCATACAGGGCTTCCAGTGGGGGACCAACTATTTAAATGTCTGAAACCATGGATGGCATTTTATTGAAACCCCATATCTGAAAAATCAGGTTTGTGACCATGTATAGCTCTAGGTCTTAGCCCACAAACAACTTACAAGCACTACAAGTTGGGGTTAAGGAGAATGCAGCTCAATTGGTAGAGGTTTTACCCAGAATTCTCAAAGCCCTGGATGGATTCCTCATGAACCAGGCATGACTGCACACTCCTATAATCTTAGCTCTTGGAAGGTGGAGACTGGAGGATCAGAAATTGAAGGTCTTCCTCTGCTACATAATATATTTGGGCCAGAACAGGATGCCACTTATGACCCTGTCTTGCAAAAATAAAAATAAGAGTCGTGGAGATGATCTAACTAGTAAAGTGCTTCCACTGTAGTCCTGAGGGCCTGAGGTAGATCTGGCAGAAGTCTTGTTAAAAAGCTAGTCATAGTAGCCAGGGCTTGTAATCCTAGTGCTTGGAGATAGAGGCAAGCAGATTCCTAGCGCTTCTTGGTTAGTTTGCCTAGTTCTTGATGAGTTTCTAGAAACTCTACTTCTTGATGAGTTTCAAGAGAACCCTTTTCCAAAAATAGTGGAGTGAGATGTTGAGGAGGAAAGACATCTGACATTGAACTCTGGTCATCCATCACATGTGCAATCAAACATGTCAATATGTACAGCACATGTACACAGAGGGGGAAGGAAGAATCAGCCTTCCATCCCAGAACAAAGAAAAAAAGCAATAATTTACTCAAATGTTGGTATTGTATGTAAGAAGATACATCTGTAGCAACTACCTCTGTTTATTCTCTGCTTATTTCCAGGTCTATTCAGACTGAAATGTGTTACTGCTTTAGGGCTTTAAATATTGAAATCATATGTTTTCCATTTTGATCAGGAACCCAGGAAGAACAAGGGAGTGGCATTTACTGAGCTATGGCACAATTAAGATTATACATTGTCATGTCTCTTTAGTTTGTTGTGATTTGTGAAAGATGTGTCTAGTCTCTATTGTTTTTATTATTTTTCAGCTGTCCTAATTATTTCTTTCATTTGATTTCAATTCAGCTATCAAAGAGGAACTGTCTTACCAGGTGGTTATTATGTTTTTTTCCCCTTAAAGCCTTTTAACTCTTATGTAAAAAGATGTCCAAAGAAATCATTGTTTTGACATTTGCTTGTAGCATACTGATGACCCCACTGAAGGGAGCACCTGTGTTATCAATGCTCATTTCAGCTGGTTTTCCTCTTACTCATGCCCAAAAGATAGGATGTAGGCTCAACTTTCCAAAATCTTTCATTTCCCTTGCTCTGTGAGTTAGGTGGTAAAGTAATTATTAGAGATGAATACATGTCTAAAAAAAGTAATCTAAACTAGCATAGAATGTGTGCTGGATAGTTTTATGTCAATTTGACACAAACTAAAGTCATCTGAGAGGAGAGAGGCTCAAAAAAAAAATGCCTCCATAAGATCAGGCTGCATGAAAGTCTGTAGGGCATTTTCTTTATTAGTGATTGATGGGGAAGGGCCCAGCAATTTGTGGGTGGTGCCATCCTTGCACTAATGGTACTAGGGTCTATAAAAAGCAGCTGAGCAAGCTATGTTGAGCAAGCCAGTAAGCAGCACTCCTCTATGACCTCAGCATCAGCTCTTACTTCTAGGTTCCTGTCCTGCTTAAGTTTCTGTCTTGACTTCCTTTGATACTGAACAGTGCTGTGGAAGTGTAAGCCAAACAAATTCTTTCCTCCCCACATTACTTTGGTCATGGTGCTTATTCACAGCAATAGAAATCCTATCTAAGATATACTGCTTGCTTACACTTTTAATTTTCATGAGTTGGATTTTATTACTCTTATATTTTAATACGTGAGATATTCTTCCTGAGAAAGATGAAGAGTGGCTCTAGAGGTCAAGTTGACAATAATGTCAATGCCACCTCCATGAGGACTAATGGGGTAGTTTCCTGTTTATCTTTAGGAAGTGGAACAAGTACCATCTCATTACTTAATGGTTAAATCTATTCTATTCTGCTAAACAGACTGGTTTTCAAATGCCTCCTGAATATTTATGTTCATCCCTATAGATTAGTGCTGCCCTCAACATTAGCTGGGGAAACCTCTCTCTATAGTTGCCCAGTGGTCAATGAAGATATTTCTAACTTGTCAAAGAGCTGAGGATGAGAAGAGTGCTCAGCTCTAAATGGGACAGCTATGTCTATACTACGCAAAGCTCAGGGAACACCATAGAGGTGTGGGGAACCATAAGATCTGCAGGATAGTGAGGGATGCTACCTGGACGTGACTGGCCAGGGCATTCAGAACTCACTGTGGCTAAGAGGTCTAAACAGGGCCACGCCAACAAGATTGGTCAACATTCCAACAGGTCACCTGAATCAGGCTCAGTCAATTATTCTTAATTAATCAGGAGGGGGAGAAAAAGAAAAAGAAAGAGGTATGAAGATGGGAAAAGGAAATGTTGGGGGATAGTGGGGAGTGGGGGTTGACAGAGGGAAGTTGGGCATGGATAGGATCAAGAAGCTGTCAAAGATTAAATAGAAGATATTTACAAAACATTAATAATGTGGACTCTGTTCTACCACTTCCCTTGTGAGACATGGTGCTGTGTTCATTGGTGTTCATGCCTCTGATTTCTACCAAACCTCATTCAGAAGGGACTAGGGTGTCCTGACCCATTTAGAGCCACCATCTCACCCTATGACAAATGTCCTTAGAACGCCTTCATTGACTGGCATAGTGATGTTAGTTTGACAGGGCCACCTTCACCTTTCAGTCCTAGAAATTTCCAGACTGATCGTATGGTGGGGAGTGATATACTATGTGGGGGCATGAGGTTACTACCTTGACACTCAGGCTCCCAAGAAGGTCTTTGTGTGTGTAAACACTTTACCCCACAGTCAACAGCACACACACTGCTGCAGAGAGGCATTCCCAGTAGCCTCATTAGATCTCTCTATCAATTTTTGGCAAGTACTCAAAAGAGCTGATGAGGTTCCCCACACATTCTGCCTGCTTTTCTTTTCTTTCTTTCTGAATTCCTTCTCCCCTACCCCTTACCATATGCTATACGTGCATGTACATATGGGTGCTCCTGGAGGTCAGAGGAACACATCAGGCATCCTGCTCTATCCCTTGAGACAAGATCACTTACCAAATCTCAAGTTATTCTAGCTTCCAGAAAACCCTGCCATCCTCCTGTCTCTGACCCTCACAATGTAATGGCCACTCCTGGCTTTTTACAACAGTGCTGGGAAGTCAACCTTAGGTTGGCGAGCTTTTATAACAGGGACTCTTACTGAAAAGCCATTCTTCAGCTAACCCTACCTTTCCTAGTGGGATTGATCAAAACTCCCCTGTGTGAGGGCATTGTGTCCAGGTAGAGACCCCTGAGCTTTGGTCTTTTTCTCTGTAAAATGTGCTGTTGGCCTCTCAGAAGAGTGTGAAGGTTTAGAGCATATGGGAAAGTGCCATTAAGATGGTCCTAGTATATGTAAATTCTTGTTCTTCCCCTCGGAGACATTTCAACCTCAAGTCATTTCCTCAAATCATAGCACAAGTCAATAGGAGTATGTGGATTCCTCACAAGGGACAGCATGCATATGCAATATAGAATCCTCACATATGACAGTTGTTTCTAGAAGAACTGCATACTATGTGAAAGTCATCTTGGAACTGGGATTTCAAAATTTGACAAAGATAATAATAAATTGTAATAAAATTTAAGCTGAGCCTCAGCTTAAAATACAGGCCACATCAGGAATGGAATATAGCCTTCCAGCTTTCTTTGCTGTAGGAAGTCATGCAGACAGACAGGCTGTGTACAACACACACTAGCACCCATATCTGCACACGCAAGGCTCCCAGGCCATTGCTGCAAGAAGAGGCTCGCAGTCATACACACATCTGTATATCTGTCTCCCATGACACAGGTGGCTGGAAGTTGCTCAGCTATAGGTGAGCCAACCACCTCTCTGTGCTCCTCTATGCCAAGAAGGGCTCCATTGTGACTCATAGAGCCACCCCAGTACCAACATCTCCCTACCAGTTTGTATCCTCTGGAAATGTCCTGCCAATAGCAAAGAAAGGCTCATTTGTGGAAGTATGCAGCTCTTTTCTACAGTATCCAATCATGCAACTCAAAACTGAAGACTTTGGCTCTATTTTAGTACCTCTGGGAAGGGGAGAGTACATCACCACCATCTTTCCTGAGAATTGGCAGGGGGGTTTCTGTGGCTGAGCTTGGATAAAAACATGGTCTAACTAAAACATATAGAATTGCTAGAATAATTTTTGCTATGCCTGGAAAGCTATTTAGAAAATACAGATGATAATGGAACAGTGGCCTTTCCTTAAGACTATGGGCATGCTAATACTATGGCAGCTTTTGAGAACAGAAGAAAAGTGGGGTGATTTGATTCTGACCTGGGACAGTTTCCCACTTCTGATTTCTCACTCTTTTGTGCCAACTTGGATCCTGCTTCTTTTCCTGTCTCTTCCTCAGGGAGGGCTTCCCTCACCTACTAGAGCCTGTACTTGTGACACTAGTGGTCACCTATGATATACTAGTGTCTCTGTGGAAAAGAGTCACAGAGAGAGTCCAGAACCATGACTCTCATCCAAATCTTGGCTCTGCACCTATCTTACTTTGTGACATTGAACAATTATTTTTATCTGTCTCACTTTCACACATGTAAAATGATATAATAATGGAGTTGTTATAAGAATCAAATACAAAACCAAAAAAAAGCAAAAGCAAAATAAAACAACAATATCCTAAAAAAATCCCAACCAACCAACCAACCAACCAAAAAAACCTACCAACAATAAATCCAATGCTTTTAAAGACTCACATAGATCCATGCACGCTGCATAATTCAATAAATATAAACATAAAATATCCTCATACCAAAGTGAATTGTGAGCGTCTTAGGATTAGGTTGTCTTGCCCATATTTCTGTAGGCTCCAAAGCCCATTAATTTTTTAATGATTGATCAAATGCTTTCCAAGAGAAATGTCTGACTTCTTGAAAGTCCAGAAATTAGAGAATCAAATCTGATGTGTAACTTGCCACAGAAGCGGTGTAAGGTTAGGCATAAGGTGAAAGGACACAAGAATCTACCAGTGGAAGGCTCCATCCTGTGAAACTGCAAATACATTTGGAAGGGGCAAGCCTCAACAAGAATATTGTGTGATGGTTTATATCTGCTAGGCCCAGGGAGAGACACTATTTGAAGGTGTGGCTCTGCTGGAGTAGGTGTGTCACTGGGTGTGGGCTTTAAGACCCTCATCCTAGCTGCCTGCAAGCCAGTCTTCCACTAGCTGACTTTAGATAAAGATGTAGAGCTCTCAGATCTGCTGGCACCATGCCTGCCTAGATGCTGCTATACTCCCACCTTGATGATGATGATGGCCTGAACCTCTGAACCTGTAATCCAGCCCCAATTAAATGTTGTCCTTTAGAAGACTTGCCTTGGTTATGATGTCTCTTCATAGCAGTAAAACCCCAACTAAGACATATTGAAAAAGGAGTTTCTTGCTCCCTAGAAGCCACACAGGGAAGCAGACAAATGCCAATGATGACCTGTTGTCTAAGGGCCACAGACACCCTCCCATGCTGGCAGAAATTGGCAGCCTTATCTCCATGGTTTTGGTCTTGCAGATATGAAGGAACAAAAATTGCAGGGGACTATGGAGTTTTGTAACACCCTTCTAGAGATCTGCTGAGGCCAGGTCACGACATGAAGCTAAAGCAAATTTCAGCATGTTCAATATGTCAGAATCATGGGGTATAAGATATTCACTGAAGAAAGTTTCAGGCACAGAGAGAAGGTAGGTAAAGAGAGAGGCTGTGTGTGTTGCAGGTAGCAGAGCTGGAGGAGTTGTACTGTGCAAGAACTTTGGAGCCCAGATAATTGTATCATGAGCCCCAGAAATCACACATGGAGCTACAAGATCTGGTGTTTGTCCTGCTGAGTTTTTGGCCTGCTTTGTTCTGAGATTTCCTTGATATTCTCCAATCCTACCCTCTGGGAGGAATGTGATGATTCTGCTCCACCTTATGCTGAAATGATTTTTAACTTTACAGGCTATCACAGGTAAAAGTTTATCTTGCTTTTCCAAAGGGACTTTGCACTTCTAAACAGTGTTGGAATGATTAAAAGGCATGAAGCTGCATTGAATATGTTTTGCACTGTGATATGTTCAGGAGCCTGTGGTGAAAAGAAGTAGAAGATTATGGCCTAAAAGTTGTGTTTTAAGGTGTCTAGTTGACAAAGGGTGGAATTATGAAGTTTTACAGAATCAAGAATCATCTAGAACAGAAACTCCTGGACATGTCTGTGAGGAATGTTCTAGACTGGATTAACTGAGGTGGGAAGACTCATCTAAATGTGCACACCATCATCCCAAGAGCTGGGGCTCATATTACACAGAAGTAGACACATGCTGAGCTCCAGCCTTCATTCCTCTAAGCTTCCTGGCCATGAACACAATGTGACTTATGCTCTGGCTGACATGACTTTTTGACCATGATCCACCCTTGAGATGAGATTCAAAATAAACCCTTTCTCTCTTAAGTTGCTTTTGTCAGAATTCTTCTGCAGCTACAGAAGTAACCGAGGTCAAAGGCATAAGTAGATTTAGCATTAGCTTTACACTGTCTTATTTAGATTAAGGGTAGAGCTTAGTTAGCAGAACACTTGCATAAGAATCACTAGAGAAGCCCTGAGTTTAACCTCTAGTCCTGGAGGTGGAGATCTACCAAAAGGGTGATGCTGCTCTTATTTCATTTTTTTCATGAATATCTCTTTTGTATCTTTAAAGATAATTCTTTCTTTATAAAGATATCTTTCTTGATGCCTTCTAGAAATCCACTGATATATGTAAAGAAAATAGCTTCAAAGTCCACATTATGCATCAGAGCATGGAGTAAAAGTGTTTTACGGATTCACATTGATACATTATTTGTAACCAAAATCAAAAATTTAACCAAATGGTTCATGTTGGAGTTTTATCCCTGTTTTGTGAATTTTGAAAAAGAATAAAAATGTGTATTTACTACAATAGTATTATATAGTTTCACTCTACAAATTTTCACTCTAAAAAATTTCATGTTTTATGAATTTTCTTCTATTTCTTTCTTTTCTTTTGAGAAAAGGTCCCGCTATGTATTTCAGGTTCATATCAAACTTGCAGTCCTCCTGCCTCACAATTGTGAATGTTAACATTACACTCATATGCTACTATACCCAGGTAATCATGTGGTTTTAAAATGTACTATCGCATTACCTCGTGCGACCTTTGGTGATGACACTAAATGCTGATTCTTTGTCTAGACACTCACATCCTCTGACTGCTTGGTCAAGAGAAATTGAAGTTAGAAAGCAATGCTTAAAAAAAAGAAAAAAGAAAGAAAACTATGCTTCAAAGTGTCTCTTCCCTTCTCAAGTCACTACTCCCCATTTCCCCTTGACTACAGGTGCCATTTTGAGTCCTTGGACTGCAGGTTCAAAACTTGCTGTGTAGTGAAAATTTTGGTTTTGTTAAAAATACAGAAATGTTATGCAAATATGTTTTTGTTTTAATCCCAGGTGTGTGATATGAGGCTGCTTCAGGTTGTTCACAGTAGCAGACTATGATTTGCCTCATGCTCTGGCAGGAGTGTGATTCTGCAAGCTGAAGATGGATTACATTTAAAATTCTTGAGACTCTGAGAGGCTATGAAAGTTCCAGAGCTCTGGAAGGGGAGGCTCCTTCTCCCCTGTTGCTGTTTGTGGTTCCTTAACAAACTACAGAGTTTGTTAAATGGTCATGAGAAAAGTGACAAGAAGAAATTAGGTATCCTGATGATGAAGATTGGACTTGCCCCAAGGAACCCAACATCTCTAATCATCAGGAAGTAGTTTAAAGAGATCTATGCCTCGCCCCCTTCCCTCTAACTGTCTTTCTTTCCTACCTAGTGTTGGCAGGTTGGAAGGGATTGGGGTAAAGAAGGGTGATAGATATAAGAACCCAATAAAGCAGCCAACATTGCAGTTGTCTATTCATGTCACAGAGGTCAGCAGTACTTTCTTAAATCTTGAACCTTGCTGTTTCTTTTTGTGTATATGTGTATATGTATATGTTGTAGATATGTGAATGCATATATGTCTGCCAATAAGCTTTGTGCATGTGTGCTTAGGTAGAAGCTCTGGCCTCTGACCTCCGTATGATGCATTGGGTATCTTCTTCTATTGTTTTCCACTTTATTTATTTATTTATTTATTTATTTATTTGTGTGTGTGTGTGTGTGTGTGTGTAGCATGTGATCACCTGTGTCCTCATGTGGAAGTTAGAGGACCTTTTTTTTTAATTTTACTTTTTACTTTTAGTTTTATTCTTTACATATGGTATATCCCAACCACAGTTTCTCCTACCTCCACTTGCCCCAGCCCTGCCACACTCCCCTCTTCCCTAGATCCAGGATGAGCAGAGGGTAAAGGTCCCAAGTACAGGTAAAAATCATCAGAAATATGCCTTATAAACTCCCACTGTTAGGAGTACCATAAGAGCAGCAAGCTATATAACCATAATGTATATGCAGAAGACCTAGCTCAGACCCACATAAGGTCAGTGATGTCACTTTAGTTTCTGTGAGCCCCTATTGACCCTACTTAGTTGATTCTGAGGGCCATGTTTTTGTGATGTCCTTAGCCCCTCTAGTTTCTAGTATCCTCCCTCCCTCCTTTTCTTTGGAGTTCCTCTGAGTCTGTGTAGAGTGTGATTGTGGGTCTCTGTATCTGTTTGCTCCTATTAGTTTCTGGACCATGCTTTTATGATGACAGTTTGGCTAGGCACTGATCTATGAGTATAGCAGAATATCATTGACTTTTTTTTCCCAGTTGTATTTGGTTCTGTCATGGGTCAGAGCACCACTTTCTAAGTTGTGGGTCCTGTGGCCCAAACACAAATGTTGAGTCTCAGTGGCAAGCATCTTTACCTGCTGAGTTGTTTATTTGTTTCTCTAGACACTTCCGACTCGGGTCACTGAGAATACAGTGTTTTCCTGACCATGCCATCCCCTCTCTGCCTCTTTACACTTCTACAGAGAATCTTCATAGAATAGTTTAACAGGGATTCATTCCCTACCAAACACTTATAATGCCAGAGCTTTCTGAATGGTCAGATCATATACACTGAACAAGAATTTTGCTTTTCTTTTTTTTTTTTTTAAAGATTTATTTATTATTATATCTAAGTTCACTATAGCTGTCTTCAGACACTCCTGAAGAGGGTGTCAGATCTCATTATGGATAGTTGTGAGCCACCATGTGGTTGCTGGGATTTGAACTCAAGACCTTCCGAAGAGCAGTCAATGCTCTTAACCGCTGAGCCATCTCTCCAACCCCAGAATTTTGCTTTTCTAAAAGTGCCTTTACCATGAGCCTTTTGTCTTTTGAAGAACATGGTGTATGGGTATGTGATGGCCCAGGTCTGTACTGGCATTCTCTTTCCTTTTCTATTCACAGTAATGTTTTCACTAGTGTTTAACAATTGTCTTGTTCTTCTTGCATCTCTCGGTCTCATTGGGCGCTTGCTTTCTGGACTTTGGAAGTATACTCTGCTACTCTCTAACCTGCTTCAGTTCCTTCTCTGGTCTTCTCACATTTGTTTGTTGTTAATTTCTTAACATTTTCTTAAACAAAATTGCTCTTCTTTCCACAACTTGACTAATTACTCTCAGGAAGTAGTGAGAACTTATCCTGGCCAGAGCTCTTGAGTCCAATATACCATCTGCCTCCTTCTCCAATTTTAGTCATCTTTATGTTTTATAGAGTCACAGCCTCAACCTGTTAGAGTTTAATGGGACCTTTGGGAAAAAGCCCACACCATCATTTCACAGATGAGAAAATTGAGCCTTAGGATGGGATGGATTATAATTTGTCTACTCTCCTCTGAGTTAGGGGCTTGGATCAGAGTGCTGGACTCTTAATTGAACCATGACAACAAGCCCCATCCTATCGACACTGACACTGATCAACTTTTTAATTTTCCTTAACATATTCTATATATGCTTTCCTAGAAAGCATTAATGTTTCTGCAAAACATTTAAACAACCTGGCTTTTTGGCTTTCTTATTTCTTATTGGCTCTCTTATCGAGGGAGTCTATTTAGATTTTGGTTTGGGTCTGAATTGGGTCCTTAGACCTGGATAGTTTGGGGAAGTGAGGCTAATATCCAGCCAGGAAATGATGGAAATAAATTGTGCAATGTTCTACTTGGACAGTCAGCAACAATGATTTAAACTCTAGACTAGACAGGGAAGACAGAGAAACAACATGGAGCCTTTCTGAAGTGATCCTCAGATTGACGTTACTTATGTGGGCCATTTTTTCGGATCTCTTGTTGTGTGGAGAAAAAGGTAGGTACCTTATTATTGTTTTTAAATAGATACGGGTTAAGAGTGTCATCATATCTTTTATCGGGCCAAGTTTCAGATGAAGTACACTTGTAAAGGAATTAACTGGAAGAAATGGGTACTGATATTCCCAATAATCTAGTAGTCTAGTCAGAGTAGTGTCGTAAAAAGGACAGGTTGCTGTTTCAGGAAATGATGCATCTTATCTTTGACCAGGGTGTCTTTTCTTCTCCTGAGGTCAAATATCAGCTGATTCAGAAAGGGGGGGTATAATTAACTAATTAATTAACCACTGTATGTCACTTAAAAAAAATACTTAACTGGCTGGGGTAGTGGCTCAGTGGGTAAAGTGCTATGGATCTGTTCAGAACCCATGCAAAGATGGATACCATAGCATGCATGTGTAATCCTGGGGCTTCAACAGCCAAATAGGAAGTGGAGGCAGGAGACTCCATGGGAGTTTGTGGACAGCCAGCATGGTTACACAGTAGTGAAAGATTCCCTGTCTTACACAACATGTAACCCTCACATGCTTTGTGGCATGTGTGTCTTCCATCCTCACATATCACAGCATACACGAACAGACATAGATTAAAAACAAACAAATAGTAAGACAGAACAACAAAACTAACCCTTTGGATATGAAAGGAGAGTTTTGCATTCAAGGCAAAAGATACGGTAAAAGCCGTAGACCGTTAACTATGTAACTAGCCAGTTTTAGAATCCTCTAAATTTCACTAGCCTTTGGCCATGCAAAGTGTGATATTATCTTTAAAGGCCCCCCACTATTGGAGACACTTGCCAATATTGTGGGTGTGTTCTTACAAGCCAATTAAAGACATCTGGCCCTTGGAGGACAACATTCCATCTTTGCTACAGCAAAAACAAGACAGAAAATCTGCAGTCTGATATACTATGCCAGGTGCCACAGGGAGAAATTCCAAGCTCTCTTTTAATCCAATTGACACATGCAATATTTATTACGGAGCAGCAAGAGTTCATTACTTCATCAATAGGCTGAGAGATTAGATGATTTCTTTTTCAATTGGATAACTGGCTTATAATAATGGAATTCTAGATCAGGTGCGAAGCAACCAGCCGTCTTTCTTTTTATCCCACAGTTGGTGCAGCAAACAAGGCTCCTAAATTAGTTGAGGAGCAAGCTGGAAAGAGCTTGCCTTCTGAATTATTTCCAGCAATGGGCTAGCTACTCACTGGAAATTATACAGCAAACATTTAAAAAGCTGCCTTTGTCAGACGTTCTGTGTTTTTCTGGCTGGGGTTTAGGCCCAGAGTTAAGGCAGCTCTGTGGAGGTGGCTCTGTTGCTATCTTCCACAGTGTTCACATTCTCTCCATAGGACTCAAGTAGTCCATCCTTAATAAGCTGCAGATGTTGCTTAGGGGAAGGACAGTCGAAGCTAACTATGCTTTCAGTAATCCTGTGATACCTTCGGGATTTCCACAAGTAGAGTTTGTATTGAAGACACTTGACCACTGTAAGATACCAATCATCGGAGCACTTGGGTCCAGGTTCGATGCCATCCCAGAAGGCTGAAAGTGAGCCCTCCCAGAAGATCTGTAGAGGGGTCATGGAACTCACCAGTGAAGGGGGCATCCACAGTGTTCATTTTTTAATCCACTCACTTTGTGGGGGTGTTTGGCTGAGTCAGCATCTAAGAATTTCCCCTCACTGTGTGTTCCTTGTGGTTCCTTTTGAATGCCAATGGGGGTTGGACCTAGAGCCTCATATATTCTCAGCAAGTACTCTACCACGAAGTGCCAGCCACCTCCCCCGACACACTCTTTCTTCTTCACTTTCCTGGTTCAGGGTGAAGGTTAGTTTTTCTCAGCTTGAAACAAATTAGAGTCACCTGAGAAGAAGAATACCTCAATCGAATTGCCCCCATCAAACTGGCCTGTAATCATATCTGTGGAACATTTTTCTTAATTGCAACTTGATTTGGAGGGCGCCAGCTCACTGAGGGTGATGCTATCTCTATGCAGGTGGGCCTGAGATGTACCAAATATTTAGCTAGGCAAACCTGGGAAGCAAGCCACTTAAGAAACATACTTCCATGTTCCCTGCTGTAGTTCCTGACTTGGCTTTCCTCAGTGCTGTGTGAACTGTACCTTATAAGCCAAACAATCCTTTCCTCCATCCAGTTGCTTTTGGTCACGGTGATTATCAGAGCAACAGAAAGCAAATGGGTTAGTCAACACATACGAACACACACAGTTGTGAAGAAGAAACAAAACACTGTGCCTGCCTTCCTTATATGTTGGTAGAGGGACAGGGTCTCTCTTGCTAAGTCTCAGGCTTTGTCTGGGGCAGATTACTTCTTACACTGATCACAAAATAAATACCTGACATTTCGTACAAATGTTCTATTTTTTTATATGGTATTAACCTGCCCCAAACATTGTGTTTAGAATCTAAGTATTTGAATCAAAAGCCAAAAAGTTGTATATTGGGTGCCAGTCTTCTTCCATATTTTATATGGTCCAAAAAGTATTAATGAGGATAATAATCATTTAAATGGAATGCTTTGAGCTCAGAGTGTGAAGAGTCAGGGGTGGTGGATTATTGTAGTTATAAAAATTACCTGGAGGAAAGCTATGGAGCTTTTTGGTAGGGTTGGCCCAGGTTACTTCTGATTTTAGAAACTAGAGCCATGCTTCATCCAGAAAAGGGCGAGAGTGTGGGGATTACTGGGCTGCAAGATGCTTCCACAAGTAAAGGTGATTGCTGCTAAGTCTGACAATCCGAGTTCAATCCTGAGTATACCTGGTACTAGGAAAGCACCAACTCCAACACACCATCCTCTGACTTCCTTGTGATTGATGCAGGATGTACATTCCAAAGCTAACTAAATGTAATATCAAAATTTAAAAATAAAACCAGTTTGGTCACAACTGGTGCAGGCTGAATGTAGGAAGCCACCCAGAAGGCATGGAGGTGGCTACTTGCCCTCTCCTATCATTTTCCTTGCTATCTTTCTTTTCTGAACTCAAGGCTAGAGTCTCATACATGCTGAGTAAAGACCTTTACCACTGACCTACGCCTCTACTCCATTTCAAGTTTTGTTGTGCATCAGGTCTCTCTGAATTGTCCAGAATAACTGAATGTGTTCCTCCTGCCTCGGTTTCTGAGTAACTAATATGACAGGTGTGGAGAAGGATCCTCCCATCCCCCACCCTGCCACTATCTTTCCAAAGGTTTGGTGGGGATTGTGTTTGCTCCAGAAACAAGTTGTAATCCCAGAACACTGTCTCTGGATTCAAATAGACACGGGCTTGAGCCTAGACTCTTACAGTTTCAGGTGGCCTCAATATCATGGAGGTTTCCATGTCTAAAAATTTTAATTAGTCATGGAAGAGATTTCACACAGGAACTATTAGCCAGATGCTTGGATTCAGTAGATTGTCAACACTTGCTAGTAGGATAGTGATGGAGTTAGGTGTGCTGACTATTCCTGAGGGCTCTAGACACAGTGTTCAGGGCACTCTGTTATCTCTTTGCTCCTACACAGGGGCACCTACATTGCTTTTGACCACACCACCCCTTTTCTGAGACAGTCTTAGCTCCAAATATTCTGACCTCTGGTCCCCACAAAGAACTGAGATATCTAAGGAGCTGCTATGTTGTGAGGAGTAGCCCCTGAACCCTATGCTAGCAGTATAATGTAAACACAAGCTTTGAAAATTGAAATTCCAAGCTGAAAATGTCATGGTAAAAGATGGCATCGGTTCCCAATAGCCATGTTCAGTACAGTAGTATAATTGTAGAACTGGAGATTATCCCAGTCCTAAAGCAGCTAGTGACAGTACGAAGAGAGGCTGCAGTACTGCCTATCCCTAATCATTTAAAACAAGGTGGGAATTGTTTCAGAAAGTCAGAAGCTGTGCTGGTTTGTTTTGTGTGTCAACTTGACACAAGCTGGAGTTATCACAGAGAAAGGAGCCTCAGTTGAGGAAATGCCTCCATGAGATCCAGCTTTAAGGCATTTTCTCAATTAGTGATCAAGGGGGGAGGGTACAGCCCATTGTGGGTGGTGCCATCCCTGGGCTGGTAGTCTTGGGTTTTATAAGAAAGCAAATTGAGCAAGCCAGGGGAAGCAAGCCAGTAAGAGTACCCCTCCATGGCCTCTGCATCAGCTCCTGCCTCCAAGTTCTTGCCCTGTGTGAGTTCCTATCCTGACTGCCTTTAGTGATAAACAGCAATGTGGAAGTATAAGCTGAATAGACCCTTTCCTCCCCAACTTGTTTCTCGGTCATGATGTTCTGTGCAGAAATACAAAATCTAAGGCAGAATCATTTCGATATTTTTTTTCCCATTTTAACATCATAATAAACACGAAAGGATAGCTAACATTTTATTGGACAAAATATACGAAATTACAAAACTAGATTAAATTCAATTTGAAAATGTCTGAAATTTTTATTTGGGAATTACGGTTAACATTTGTTGCTGAGACAAAAATACCCAATAAAGCAATTTTGGAAGGAAGGGTTTATTTGAGTTCATAGCTTGAGGGTGCCCATCATGGCTGAGAAGTCATGGCAGCTGGAGATGGCTGCTCCAGCTGCATCAGCACCAGAGGGAGAAGGATGCTGGTACTCAGTTCATGGTCTCCTTTTCGTTCCCTGCAGAAACCTAGCCCTCGGAATGGGACTGTCCACCTGTGGTAAGGGAAGTGGTGTCCCATGTGTTAAGCACCATTATTGTCTTTCTAAAGGTCTGGTGGGGAAGGTCCCCAAACAGATTCTAATCCCAGAGCAAACAGACACAGGTTTGAGTCCAGACTCTTACAATTCCACATCTCCAAGATCATGGAGGTATCCGTGTCGAAGGACTTCCCACCTCAGTGAACCTTATGTGAGAAATCTCTCGTAGGCATTCCTGGAAGAGTTGTTTCCTAGATGATTCTAGATTCTGTCAGGTTGACAAGTAGAAGCTGTAACACATGCAAATCAAAATTCCTAAAGAATCATTTGCCAACTGTGAGATGCACAATGGAAGAGGCCATATGTGTGCTCTCAAGGTGACTGGCACAAAGCACTGTTACCATGTGTGTTTTTCCTTCCAGTCCCAAGCTCTGGAATAATGACTCAGACTCAAAATATTTCTATCATACCTAGGCCATATAGTTAGGCTTGTTCCCTGACGAGCTACTAACCTAAAATAGCCCATGTATACTGGGTTCTGCCATGCAATGGCTTACCGCTCCTCAGGTACCATGTGTCTATCCTCCTCACAGCTTCCCCGGCAACATCTCCTGAGCCTGGCTCTGTCCCAGAATCCTTTCTGCCTACAGGATACGCCACCTTCTACTCTACCCTTTCCTATAGGCATAGTTTTTTTTTTTTTTTTTTAAATTGACAGGTGATGCATCTATACAGCACACAAGATATTCTCTCTCCAAAGCAAAAGCGCCTGTGACCTGTACTTCATTGTAGACAATTCAGCAGTGTCCTGAAGCTTGAGACTGATTAACTTCAACATATCTCAAAACCCCTTTGCAAAAGTGCTTGGTATATAACATATGTTTTTTAGGACTTATAATTTAACCAATTATGCCTGGGGATACAACTCAGGTCATAAGTTACCTGACATGCAAGTATGAAGACCTAAGGCTGGATCTCTACCATCTGTATGATGTAACCCCAGTACTCGCAGGCTGACTGGGGAAGAGACATGAGTCAGGATATCACTGGAGTTTTTTGGCTAGCTAGTCTAGCCAAATAGATAAACTTGAGATTCTGTGAGAGGCCCTACCTTAAAAGGTAGGGTGGAGAGATGAAGTCACTGGTTGTCAGTGTCTGGCCTTTACTGGTGTTCAAAATGTAAGTGTACCCCATCTACCCCACACTAAGAATCTCCCCCCCCCCTCTCTTACTCACTCACACACACAGACAGCAAAGCAAAACAAATATGTACCAATTATAAAACTTTCCTAAGGCATATGTCTAAATTATTAATATATAATTTTTATGGAAAATAGCATAAGATAATTATTGAGATAAACCTATTGCCTTATTATCAGCTCACTGTCTAGGACCAACTAGAACCAAAAAGGCATGCGAGTGCTTCCATGGTGAAGTACCCTGAGAACTTTGTATGATGGTCCTTCCCAGGGAGTGAGCTGGAAAGTTTACAAAAGATGAGGGCTCTTGTGACTGAGATGAAAAGGCCTGTGAATCAGACTCATGGTTTTGAACATTTGATCTACAAATGGTTGTACCCTTTTAGGGGTTTGGGGGTCAGCCTTTAGGAGCTGAGTTCTGATTGGCTGAGGTGGGTGATCGAGGCACAGCTCTGAGGTTATAGTGTAGCTTACGTTTGGCCCCCTTTCCTCCTTCCTAGTTCTGGGCCACAGTGTGAACAACCTCTTCTTCCTCCTTCCTAGTTCTGGGCCACAGTGTGAATAACCTCTTCTACTTTCTCCCACCAACCGAGATCTGTTCTGCCATGGCTATCCTACCATGGTGAACGGAAGTTCCTTTGAAACCATCAGCCAAATAAATCTCTCATCCCTAAGCTGTTTCCATTAAATGCCTTGTCTGAATAATGAGAGAAGTAACTAGCACAGGAGATGAACCATTTGTAGTAATAATAGAAGGTACTAGTCTGTCTGCCTGTCTCTGTCTCTGTATGTCTATGTGTGTGCCTCGTGTAGTTTAGGCCGCCTTAAATTTTGTTACATAGCTACATATCACCTTTGGAGTGCT